>NC_090911.1:3674758-3895247 GCF_040956055.1 Brachionichthys hirsutus | reverse complement strand
TGCAATGAGAGACTCTCCAGTTTCCTTTCTTTGTCAGAAAACTGCCTCGGAAAAACAGACTGCATTAATAAATAATACTTTTTACTTCATCACCTGTTACATGCAAGAACAATCATTTTCATTCAAATACATTAAGCAGTTAAAATAAATCAAAGTTTGGCTAATTTTTTATTTCTTTAATTTTAATTTAGAACAAGTGGACTTGGCACACAGATTAGCATTCATTAGCATTAGCTTTCTTCGACTAGAAAAATGTGTAGAACCAAATAGAACAGTATGGCGGTCCAGCTGCTGCCTGTGGCTCAAACTTAATGCAGCCTTGACAGAACTAGACATTTACATCAACTGAAAACTAAAAACAGATTTTTCTGTCACGTAGGTTAATTAAAAACATTCCTGTGGTCCTTCAAGGTTCATGGGAGGGAATGCAACAAATAAAATTAGGCTTAGGAAGTCGAGGAGAATTTGTCGCTAACCTAAACTAAAAATGTTTTTTTTGTTGTTTTCATTGTAGAAGTGTGTGATCTGCTATAGAAAGACTGCCAATCAGAACCGTGGCGCCTGCATCCAGTGCTCGCACGAGAAATGTGCCACTTCCTTCCACGTTACCTGTGCCCAAATCGCTGGAATTGTCATGACACCTGCCGACTGGCCCTACGTGGTATCAGTCTCCTGTCTCAAGCATAAGAGGAACCCACCAAAGGTAAGTGCAAATAGAGAGAATTAGACTGTTATTGATCATACTAAAACCAAAAAGGATATAATTCAGAATTTGTGAAATGACGGTTGTTAATGTGCGCCAGGGACAGTCAAAGAGGAGACAGAACATGTGGCAGCGAGTGTATTTAAAAGGAATATCCATTTCTCTTCTCTGTCTCATTGGATGAACACAACATGTAACATAGTTTTAATGTTGTTTGATCCTACTTTATTCCGAAATGCTCTGACCATGTATTTTGCTCCCTACAGGCTCAGAGAGCACCGAAAGTCCCACGGGGCCCGACCTTGGGTCAGAAAGTGATTGGTCGCAACAGTGATGGCTGGTACTACCACTGTACCATCGTTGGGATGGCAGAACAGCCGTTCTATGAAGTCAACTTTGACGACGGCTCATATTGTGACAACATTCACCCAGAAAACATAATAGTGAGTGTGCTTACTGGTTAGAGGCCTGCCTGAATTGATAAGACTCAATGGTTTCCATTTCTAAAAGCCAGGATGAAATTTACTTGCAAATGCCATATGCTGTATTACATGAAAATATGACTTAAACATCAAATAACCTTAAATGTTTGCAAACCAATATATATTTTTTTATCAGAGAGTAAAGGACTACATTTACACCTAAAGGGGCTGAGAAAACAATACACAAGAACGATAGCAAGATATATATTTTATTTCTGTTTTTTTTAAAGCATGGAATCGGAGAACTTTAAAATTAATTTTCTGCTGCACAGTAAAACACTCTTGAAATGTGTGTCTTTAGTCAAACTTCCGTGAACATCAGACATAAAGAACGTTCTACCAAAAATAATTGTTCATCATGTCTTTCTCATCAAATCTGTTAGATGTCTCTGATTGATTTCTTGTATTATTTCTTGGACGTTCATTGTTCATCAGTATCTGAGAAGATCATGTTTAGTAAAATGGCTTTCTGTCATTCTTCTATTCTCCTTTGTTTATCTCCCCCCCCCTCTTTTTCAGAGTCATGACTGCCTCAGTGCCGGGCCTCCTGATGTTGGAGAGTTGTTTGTTGTCTGTATGCCTGAGGGTCAGATCCTAAATGCTTCCTTTGTCAAGGAGCACACCCACAAGTTTTACCAGGTGAGGAAAACAGCTTAAGGTTATTAGATTGTTTATTTATGGTCGATGCTGCAAAGATACCCATTAAAATCCCAAAACCAACTAGAAGCAAGGCAGGGAAGTTTCAAAGCTGATTAATCCACAGTTTAGATCTGCAAATCACACAATAGGTAAAAATATATTCAATAAAGGAAGAACAATAATAATGTTCCACCTTTAGTGTATACAAATCTATGAAAAATTATTCTTCAAAAAATAGAGCAGGCATTTGCTAGGTAAATAAAAGTGTAAACTCTACAGTATAGCATTAAACTTTAAGTGGGGACATTTAGCATCAATGGATGCAACTTGGAGCTTCCGGGGCAAATGTGTAGAGTTCTTACAAAGTGGAAAGAGCAGAAAGAAACTGATCGGTTAGTTTCTGGTTCCAAGGTTTAGTTTTTGAACCACCTTGTCTTTTACTGTCCACAGATGTATCTTCTTTTACTTTGCAAGTTCATTACATATTTGTATTAAATTTGACAGCTATTGATAATGATTTGATCATTTCATTGCATTTGCTTAGGTTGAGTTTCAGGACCAGAGTCAGCTAATGCTAAAACCTTCAGAGATCCATCAGCTGGAAGTGGATCTGCCAAAAAGGGTCCGAGCCAGACTGGTGAGTGTACTCGGTAGTTTTTTTCTTTGTTTGTGTGTCATTTTAAGGATCACATTACTTCTGTAACTTTGTCTTGGTTTAACATTTTATTTCTGCTTAGCTCTCTACCTTATTTTAGTTATTTCTTAAAGCTCACTGTGATCAACTCGCCTTCTTTCTGACTGTACCTGTCTGTTTTCAGGCCATACCTGCAACACAACTGGAAGTTTCTTCAGCAGATGAAGTCCAAGCAGCCAAACGGCGGTGCTTGCCCTCAGGTTTAGCCCCACCCACTGACCCCCTGATGAAGGCGCCCAATAAGCCCAGCAATCCCCTCACTACGACTCCAGTAGCAGCACCAACAGCAACTATTAACAGCATCGGCACGCCATCAACCTCACAAGCCCAGTCCCGGCCCATCATGGCACAACAGGATGCCCCCTCCCTAAACGGAGGGATTCAGCTGGATACTGAGACCCCGATGGACACAAGTGTTGCCCTCACAGAGTCAACTGACCCAGCCCTGGCCTCGGGTCCCACGCTGACGCCGCTGTCGACCCCTTTTCAATCGATGTTGAACTCCGATCCCCTCCTGTCCGCCGCCTCCACTCCCCTGCTACCCCAGCACATGTCAGATATCTACATGCCGAGCAGTGGTTACGTCTCCTACATGGAAACCCTCCTCCATTCACATTTCCCTCAGGACGATGGCCCCGGTCCCCTGTATTAAGAATCACATTTTTGCTCGACCAACCAATAGGAAGAAACCTAAAGGAGGCGGATTGTACAGCGTGCAGTATTAATGGACAAAGCATTTCCTCCACGGACGGACAACGAACGAGCACTCTTAATGCATGGTACCGTTCCTGTTTTTGATTTAATGTATTTTCAGTGATGCTTTATGAGTTATTCTGCTGTGAAACGGCATATATATATATAGGTTTTTTTTGTGTGTTTTCTTGGGGGGAGGGGCTTTTTTCTTCCATGGTAATTGGAATACATATGTGGGTGGTATCAACTCCATACCTCGTTGCATTAATTACTTCTTGCATTAAAACAGCACACTCCATTTCGTTTGTGCAATAAACTAATGACAGTGTGTATCAAAAATCAAATAACCAGCAAAAAAAATAAATCTATTTTTCAATCCAGCCTCTTCTGGCATTGAGACTGGTGGAAATAAAGTCACATTTTCCATCTATAGAATATTTTCAGTAAGGTGTTTTAATGCCAGATAGTAAGAGGTAAATGGGGAATGTGGTAAAAAAATATATTGTTGGGGAAGCTCAGTATTTAAATGTCAAATAATACAATAATAATTTGAGGGAAACACTATTACGCTTGCCTGCAGGATGAATTGCATTTTTGTGAACTGTAGTTTAAAGATGAGACACTTTAGCTAATGGTCATTTATTTGGTGGCTCCACTTTTCACAACCAAATCTCTCTCAGGGTTCCTACATGTGAAAAAGAAAATGTATATATAAGTTATAACTCAAGTCTTCACATAGTTGAAATGATTAGTCATTATTGGCACATGAATTGCCTATTGTATTTTTTGTTATAATTCACTCTGTTAGCTGTCAGTCCTTAATACTGAATCATGTCTTTGTATATTGTCACACTTCTCTTATTAGCAAATAAAATGAATTTGAATAAAGATGGAAAATGTAAAGTATGTAGGAACCCTAAAAATATTTAAAGATTTTGTAACATTATTGTTTAAAATGTATGTTAATCCAGTATTGTATAATAATGTTGTCTGTTTTATATTTCTCTATTAATTATCTTCATTTTCTGAAATTAATTCACAAACTTGGACAATGCAGAATATAAATGTCTTTATTTTTGACGGGTTTTCACAGAAACTTACTCCGTTTGTACCAGTAAAGAGTTTTCTTTTCCTGGATATGCTCATTTTGTGCTACAGAGGTGCTACCAAGAAGATAAACTACTGATGAACTGAATTTTCTAACACTGGCACCTTGTACATACTGCAGCCCTTGTGTATTGTCAATCAATTTTGTAGATGTCACATTGTATACAGTTTTTCCTCCTGTCATTGCAATTGAGAATATTGGAACATGTCTTTGTTCCTGTATCCGGATTAAATCTTACTTCATGGGGATTAAAGTGGGGTGCTAGTCACCAGCTCTAGTGTGTTCTGTGTGTTCACTAGTAATATCAAGACATCGATCTCTTACCTTCTGACGCATGTCCTATCAACGGGTGTGCTCCCTAGACGAAACGATCAATTCTGTGTTATCGTTTCATTAACCAGGGGGGGTTGGCCCTTGAAGTAGGCTGTTTGAGCCTCATCGTTCTGTGTAAGCGTTAAGATTCAGCAGCTCCACCTCTGATGGAGCTGCTGAATCTTATCAAATTACGCTGTGGCGTTTTGACGATGCATTTAAGTCTGCTCATCCAAAACTGGGATATTTAAAAGCAATATAAAATGTCTATTAGAGGGTCGCGGGCTAGGAGCTGCTTAATCCCCGGGTACGAGATTAGCCACCATAAAACAGGGAAGGTAAATGTTTTTAAAAAGTAATTCCGTTGTTTACAAAGCGCTGGGATGTGCGCCTTAAACGGCGGTGGGCAGAAGTGGTGCGCATGCGTCAATAGTAAAAGACACGTGGGGTTTATTTACGTTACCACAGCTGTGCCTGAATGGATAAATCCCCACGGGCCTCACGCGTCAAGACCTGCGTGGATTTCCGACTGAAACATGATGTACGCTCAAATCCAGAAAACGTCACACACACAAATAAATCCAGATGTACGAAGCCGTGCGTACGCATGAATCCAAGCACATGTCCTTCATACATCCCATACTAATCAACGTGGAATTAAGCGCACATGTTGGAGTCGCCAACCCCGCCCTGTCCACCTGCCATTTCGATACGCAAATCATCGTTAAGTGACCCCCCCCCCCCCCCCCCCACACACACACACACACGCCTGAGCGTTCACAAAATTAAAACTAAGGGTTGAGGAGGCGAGTTGGAGACGCGCAAAAATATACTGTTTGGCACGCTGTTCTCCGGTATAAGCAGGACGCGCAGGAGGAGTGCGTGGGAGATCTCACACTTTACGCACGGGGTTGTTAACACGAGTTCTTTGCGCACAGAGGCAATCAGGGGCTTGTTAGAAAGACCTGAAGCTGTACTTTAACCAGCGCAAAACAGGAGGTCACTAACTTAACTGACTTTAACCAGCGACTGGTAGTGATGCTGTGAAGACAGGACAGTATTTGGGGGCGCACATGCGCAACAGGGCAATAACTTGAATGGATGAATGAATATCTTGATGCAGTCGATATATCCGATGAACTTGACGTGCGTAAAATCCCGTCCCGCGCGGCTCAGGGTCGACTGGCACAGTCCCGATCGGTCTGCCAGCTCCCTCTGGGAGGCCCCGGTTCCGAGGAACCCCCCCTGTGTGGTCAGCACCTGTGTCGGTACCGGCAGGTGGCAGCGCATGGGTCCGCGCTGTGCCGCGCTCCAAGGCCGGCCGCAGCTCAGCGCAGTGCGCGCATTCCGGAAGGATTGCCCGAGGGAACCCGAAGCGGCTGACGCGCCAGTCATCATCATGTGCCGGTACGTCATCCTCCCTGTCTCTGCACACACGCTCCATTTGCAATGTCTTCCAATAGTGCCAAGGCAGCCATTGTTGACGGTGTTCCCGGCGCCACTTTGCGCATGTTTCTCTATCCACGCCTGTAATTGCAGACAGTTGGGTGCGTTGTTGTTGTTTATTGTTTATGTTTCTCTGATGGTGTGTGTGACATTTATTTAATATAACAGTTTCCCAGCATCACCTCTAAGTGTCGCTAAAGGGCCAACAGCTGGACCCCGAGGTACTTGAACTCCTCCACTTGGGGCAGGATCTCCTCCCCGACCTGGAGGGTGCAGTCCACCCTTTTCCGGCTGAGAACCATGGCCTCGGATTTGGAGGTGCTGATTCTCATCCCGGCCGCTTCACATGCGGCTGCGAACCGATCCAGTGAGAGCTGGAGGGCACGGCCTGATGAAGCCAACAGGATCACGTCGTCTGCAAAAAGCAGCGATCCAATCCTGAGGTCACCAAACCGAACCCCCTCAACGCCCTGGCTGCACCTAGAAATTCTGTCCGTAAAAGTTGCAATATGTAACGGCAGCGGCAGCCGTGCAGCGGTTCTGAACGGGAGGAGAATCCTGATTTCAAACAGGCGGCATGCGTTTTAATCGGGTCATTACATGTTCTCATCCGGCTGCATCGATCCTCTCATGTCTGAGAAAACAGAAACTACAGATGGAGAGAGAGAAGAAGCGAATTGTCCGTCTTTTATTCCTCTCAGCAGATGTTTGGTGAAGTGATGCCGATAGAGTCTGTGTTTTATTGCAAGACAGGCAAAAATGGCCGAGAACAAAGAAACCATTCCAACCGCAACAATAAAAGAACGTTTAACATCGAGACTTCAGAAATGGCGATTTCTACGAAGGACCCTTTAGCAGGATGTTCATCCGACATCAACACTTGTACATAAACTGGTGTCTGCTTTTGCTTCATGTATAGTTTCCTGTTTATTGCATGTTGTTCTCTAGCAGAGACATTCTAAAGACACGCATGAGCATGAGTCTGCAGGTCTCTACGCTTGACTCATGCGTTGGGAGCAGCAGAAAACCTCTTCAGAGTCTAGTCTGGAGCTGCAGACACTCTGAAAAGCATGTCCTTCAGTTCAATAACCCACAGACTGGAGGGATGGGCAATTCATCCATCCATCCATCCATCCATCAATCCTTCCATCCATCCATGAAACCATCCATCCATCCATCCATCCGGATAGGACTGCCACCAGTTTAAATAATAAATAAAATGCATCATTATGAAAAATGGAAATGATCACTTTGAAATAAATGTTTTTGAAAAATGTATCCATCCACAAATTGTTTTTATAAAGTTTGAAGAAAGCAATTAGTCTAATGGGAATGTAATCATCATACTATATTTTATAACTAAATACTGCAAAGATGGTCAGAACTTATTCATTATAGTGTTTTGTTGTTGTTGTTGTTGGCGTGAAATGTCTACTGGACATGTAATATTAGACGTGAAGGTTCGGTTACCTGCTTTGCTTCTGACAGGTCTCACAGCAGCAGAGACGATGAAGACAGCTCTTAACTCAACTCAACCAGATATTAAAACGTTCATTTGAACTAAGTCTATTTGAATAGTTGAGTTTTCAATGCACAGAATGTGTTTAATGTGCGTAAACAAATGCACACAGTCACGCAGACATCCGCTCGTCTTCTTCAGATCAAATCAAATCAATCAATTCCGCAAATCTAAAAAATGTTCCACCTTGTTTGTACTAAATCTGTGCTGCCTGTCTTTTATATGCAGTTTAGCAGCAGATGCTGCACATCCTGTTAACAGTGACACGTCTTCAGCTCGTTGGCGACACGTCTTCGGGAATCTGTTCAGCGGTTTCTGTGTTATTGGTATAAATGTAAAGTAACACCTTGCCGTACTCCTTTTTTAAAAAATTTTTTTTTACTTTATTTAACCAAGGAAATAACCTGTTGAGGTTAAGAACCTCTTTTTCAAGGGGTTGCTGGCCACCATAGGCAGCAGCAGATACAAAAACACGCATTAGAAGGTTACACAGTTAAAACACAAGCAAATACAAATAGTAAAAATATGTTAATATGTTTAAAACAGACCATAAAATACCCTTTTATCTGGCTATGCAACGTAATGTCATTAATCTCTTGTTATTTTTTGTTGAAATCAGTTTGAAAGATTTTGCTGAATCCTACAAATAAATCAACCAACCATCAATCAAGCAAAGGCAGACAGAATTGTGCCTTCTAGTTGTTCTCCCTCTTCCAGTTTGTCCCATTGCAATCATGCTTTCTGGATATAAACAGTGTTTTGTTGAACACGTTAATCGACACAAGCAGCATCGCCACTCTGCTGCTGTGGCATTTAAGTGCATTTGAATTGATTTGAGAGAAAAAGGAAGGGAGGGAGGAAAGGAGAGAGGGAGAGGAGAGGGGGATGGGCGAAGGTTGCCATGACAACTGCCATAATAATCATCTTAATGATTGATGTGCTGCGCTCCATTTCTCCCTGTTTAGATGCCGTGCTTCTCTTGTCTCACTCCGTCTGTCTGTTCCTCGTTTTTCTGTGTCTGTGCTGCCATGCACACGCGGATCATTAGCATGTTGCAACGAAAAAATAAACAGCAAAACTGGAACCATTGGGTCACAGAGTAGGATTACGCAAAAGAGTACTTCATACGAAGGTGGGGTGGGGGGGGGGTTACAGTGTCATATGAGATAACCTTGTGATATACATTGCTCTATAAATGTTAAAAGGGTTCTTTTACAGGCCAGGCTTGTTGCTATCAGCATCCAGCAGCAGTTTCCTTTTGGACAAACTGGAATAAGACACAACGACGCTCAACTGGTTGTAAGATAATACACATATTTATTTCTGACTTAGTGATGTGAGCAACTTGATTTGATTTTTATGTATATTTGTAGACGTGCTGCTCTGCTCCTTGTTGCCTGTATAGACATTTTACTTTGTATATTTGTAGACTTGTTGCTCTGCTCCTTAGCCTGTGAGTTTTCATGAAAGCAGCTAGCCTTTCTTAGTTCCTCTCCTTTATAAAATGTAGTAAATAAAAATGTTTCTTACTTTTGCTGTTAGTTCTATTCCTATCATGTCACATATAATACTATGTTTTTTTAGTGTATTTACCTTTGACTCATTTGAGACTGTACAGTTAAAGACACAAATAAATGAAATGAAATGTAATAATTTAGCAGCTTGAAAAATGTTTGTATTACTATTTATTTCCTTTGCTGACTGGAGTTAGATAAAAAGATTCACCTCACCTTCATGTATGAGTGCAGAGCCAGCAGGCGGTCAGCTCAGCGTCACATAAAGGTGTTGAGAAATACTAAGTAGTTCACAAATGTTAGATCCATCACTCTTTCTATTGTTACTGCAAAACAGACAACCAAAGAAGAGAGTCATATTTTCCTGCAAGTAATGAAAGATGGACAAATAAGCATGTTTTTGGTGTGTGTGTAACATCGACCATCAACTCAGTCAGTGGGGAAAACATGACCAAAGGAATGTTCTTCATGTGGGATATTCGTTCTGTCACAAACACAATAATCCCGAACATCACACACAGAAAACACAAAAAAATCCGTTAGAAAGTCCAGCTCTGGATTTGAACTCACAACCGTCAACAACCCACTGTCGTTCACTGAGGTGCTGCCAGCTGACCAATAATCAGTTAATGTACCCACTCAGATCTGTGTGTGTGTGTGTGTGTGTGTGTGTGTGTGTGAGAGTGAGTGGGGATCTGTCAAAATAGAGGAGAACTCATCATGACTCTGTTGTCTATGCAAACTGAAAGGCTGTCAGCAACACTCTCTCATCCTCTCCATAACTCTCACTCCATCCCTCTATAACCCCCCCCCCCCCCCCCCCCCCCCGCCCCCCTACACACACACACACACTACTCAATCTATCATTATAGATTTGTTTTTAAAGCTTTGAGGCGGTCACACACAGTCAGCAGCCAATGATCTCTCTCCTTCAAAATACCTCTATTACATATTAATACACATTTAAAATTGTGTTACAACATCATCAGTCTCTCCTTAGGAAACAGACTATTTAACTATCAGTTTGAATCTCGTACCTCCCAACCTCAATGGGCCTACTGGGCATAGGTCTCTAATAGCTAAAGACGCGCATGTTATTGTTGCTATTGACAATAAAGTCCCAAATCACATATACATATAATCTACCCACATTAGTGTTGGATTAATATATATATATATATATATAAACTTTATTACAGGCTCTAGACCCAATAGCAAAAACTAACAACGCACAACCATCAACCTCCAGCTAAAAATGTGCAAATTAATTCAGTGGACTTGATGTTCATCGAACAAGAAGCTGTCAGATCAGCGGAGCTGCGTGTGTGTGTGTGTGTGTGCGTGTGTGTGTGTGTGCGTGTGTGTGTGAGAATCAGAGGGAATATGTTGGTTTGCACAAGGATCATAAACGTTAATGATGAATCTGTGCTTGTGTGGATCAGCACAGCTTCTCCTTTTTACTTCCTGTTTCATGCCTCTTACCTGTTTTCCATTCCCTTTGAATTGAACCGCCGCCCTGCAGTTATTGATTACAGCTCTGGAGTGTGTTAATGCTGTCGGTACTTGATTTGAAGGCATGGATATTGTATTTGACATCAGAGTGAGGTCCAAACAGCAAAGCGGGTTTAAGGTTACTGTAGGAACCGAGTTCAGAGCCTAGCATCACAACAGGTGAGGAGGTTCCCTCTCATCTGGCCTCTCCTCGGGTTTAATGTACAAATGGTTAAGACAAACAGCTTTCCATCGGATAGATCAAGTGATATCTGACTGAAAGTAATGATCTGACGTATTTCTGATTATAGATCTGTGCAGATGTGCATTGACAGCCGTCACACCACTTCATCAAATGAGTTAAACATAAAGCTTTAATATGCAACAAGGTCCATTTAATACTATTTATTTTAAAGTGAACAAATACAAACAGGTCAGCATTGAACAAACCACAATATACCGGTTCACACACACATTCATGACGTGGTCACACGTGTGACCATGTGATCCCACGGAGTTCATTACCCTCACAAGGACATTTCAACACCAAGACGTGGCAGGGATTTACCCAACAACCCTCTGATTAATGGCCAACATCTGCTCTACCTGCGGCAACACTATCAAAATATCAGTGTTTAAAAAAGAAGGCTCCGTGGTTCAATTCTGAAATTAGATTGTTAAAGCAAACAGCCCGAAGACTGGAGCGAATATGGCGCTTAACTAAATTGGAGGAGTCTTGCCGCATAAATCATGCTGCAATATAAACTGGACATGCCAGGTCCTGATGGAGACGCGGTTTCTCAGAGCAAGCAAGACTCAAATGTGCTGGACGTACTGTAACCTGGACATGTTGTGCCTGCGTGCATGTGAATCGTCTGGATTACATAGATCCAGCACCTTCAGTTATTACCTCCTCAAACCTCTGTTACTATTTTTAAACAGCATATATCCTCCTGAGACCCAGCTTGTTGAAATGCATCCTCTGTAGTGGACATGTGTGCGTGTGTGTGTGCGTTGTGTATGTGTACTACTATATAATACTATATACTATACACTGTATGCGTATATAGTGTAACACACTCATGTATGCTCATGTGTGGCCGTGCACATATGTAAATAAGCATTTCTGCAAACATGTACACTTCATTGGTGCAGTGCATATGTCCTTTTGTGTGTGTATAGTGTGTGCGTGTGTGCATGTGTGTGCGTGTGTGTGTGGTTGTGTAGAGTGGAGCAGTGTGTGGGGGAGGAGGAAAATGTGGATGTGAATTATGCCTTTTTCAGAGGGAAGGGTGCATATATGTATGTGTGTGTGTGTGGGGGGGGATGGGTGGATCGTAAAAATGTATGTATGTGTGGGATGATGCGTGGTGTGTGTGTGTGTGCAAGAGAAAGAGAGAGCGAGAGAGGGCGAGAGAGAGTTAGAGAGTGTTTTGAAATGTCGTATATGATGCCTCTTTGTCTGTGAACAAACTGCGATGTGTGTGCATTTTGTGTACTTGCTAATGTTTGTGTGTGTTTGCTCTCAGAGCACATTCACATTATTACAGCAGTATAATTATGACTGTGTCTGCAAGTACTTTATGTGTGTAAGTGGAAGTTTTATTAAATATGCAAGTGTGACCGCCAGAGAGAGAGAGAGAGAGTGTGTGTGTGTGTGTGTGTGTGGGAGGATTGGATTCTTTGTTTGTATGAATCTGTATACATGTATATCTCCATATTTACTTCCCCTTATGGCGTTTGTGAGTTTGTCTGTAAGCAGGATTCCTGAAGAACTGCTGGATGGATCTTGATGAATAACATCTGAAGATGGGTTTTGGACTAACTTAGATCCCATCAAATTCTGAGAGTGATCCGGATACCCGTCTGGATACAAGCAAACAAAACTGCAGAAAAATAGTTTTCTAAAGCTTAAAACAACAACCTTGAAATGGCACAATATGTACACGTTGTACTGTGAAATAGTAGTGTATGTGTATATTGTCTGTCACTCTAATATCTTAATGTCATATTTTTTTCATATTTGATATTTTAGTTTCTTGTATATCTCTCATAATACCGTTAGTAATGGTGCATAGCAGGTAATTGTTTTACCTGCTATTTTACTCACACGACCTCTGAAGGGAGGACATTAATTATCTTTGCTGACATTCACAGATCTGTCGGTTACTCGCACATTAAAACGCTTAGAGCAAAATGCGTGTCTGAAGTTGCGACTCATCCGTCACATGCTTTTAAAACAGCCCCCGTGCTTTTATTTTACAAAGCCGCTGCGCTTCATGTTTCCGGAAGCTAACTCGTGCTAGCTTGCTGCAGCAGCTCTTTGTAAGCCTGGTCCGTGCTTTTATTTTACAAAGCCGCCGAGCTTCCTGTTTCCGGAGGCTAACTCGTGCTAGCTTGCTGCAGCAAATATTTGTATGCCTGGTCCGTGCTTTTATTTTACAAAGCCGCCGAGCTTCCTGTTTCCGGAGGCTAACTCGTGCTAGCTTGCTGCAGCAGCTCTTTGTATGCCTGGTCCGTGCTTTTATTTTACAAAGCCGCCGAGCTTCCTGTTTCCGGAGGCTAACTCGTGCTAGCTTGCTGCAGCAGCTCTTTGTACGCCTGGTCCGCGAGGCACCGCAGCAGCAGCCCCGCAGCACCGCAGGAACGCAGTCCCAGCGCGGGACAGACAGGGTCCACGGAAGTCCCCTGTCCACGCCGAAGGCCAGCGGCGCTAAGTGGAGGGAGAACGGCGTCGTTTCTGGGAGGGTCGTTTTAACATCAGGCATTGAAGACGGGGTTTTTTTTTTTTTTTTACGGAGAAGTTTTCTGTCACGGCGGCAGCTACCGGAGACCGGGAGCCGGTGAGAGGAGCAGCGGCGGCGGCGGAGGAAGCCGAAACTTCACTGAAGTTTAGTGCAGGATAAAAGAGTTTAAAGGCGGTCGGTAGTTCCTCCTCCTGCGCGCAGAGGTAGAGAAACGGGGGGACTCGAGCAGAACGAGAAGTGGATGTACTTTCAGCCATGGATGTAACAGTTTACCCGCCGCCTCCGCAACCTCTGGCCGCGTCTGAGCGCCCCAAGCTGGGCCAGCTCTCCTACCCCGACCCGTCCTTCGGAACCAACAAGGTGAGCAAGGAAAGGGAAAAAATCAAAAGCTTTACATTGTTCGTCTGGTTCCCGTAATGTCAAGATCCAACGTTACTGTGTCATTTACTGATTACCCTGACTATTTCCTCTCTCTCTGTCAATTAGAAATAATTCATCTCTTTATTCGACTCTCAGAAATGGCGTTTTAACTGTTATTGCTAGAATTCAATCAAGGCAAATGTCCAGGATTAAGTTTGCTCTGCTTCTCTTTCATGTTTAATGATGTTGTTAATTGGTGTCGCTGCATGCCCTGCTGCTTTTCTACCTCCAGTGCAAGGTCAAAGGTCAGGGTCAGATTAACAACCGGAGCTGGGAGGGAACTTGGTAAACACCCTCAGCAGGATGTTAATTATGATCTGTAATTAATTAATCTCTTATTTAATCTCACTGAAAAATTGCTGAGGAAAGCCCTCAATTTGAGGTATTTTCATTTCAACTCATTACATTATTGTGGCAGATCAAAGGATCGATATATAACAAACAGTAGTTTGATGAAGTCATTGATTGATCGTAACAGACTTGAACAGATGCAGCCCAGACATTTACATTCTGCTGTATCTGTGACGAAGTGATGCCTGCAACATTTAGTTTCCACCAGCAGGGGGAGTATTGCTGTGTTGATGACGATGAATATATTTATTAGATGGAATGTATTACAGTACAAGTACAGTGAAACAATAGTATGTATTACAGTACAAGTAGAGTCAAACATCCTCAGAGAAGCCCTTGCGGGCTTGTTTCCGTTGAAAGTCCATCGTATACACAAATCATCGACATTTAACAATACAAATAAAATAACAATAAATTACTCCACAGATGCAAAATATCAATAAATTAAAAAAAGACATATGTACAATGTAGGTGGACAAAAAAGGGGGACTTGAACCCCCCCCCGCCCCCCCCCCGAAAGGTGGCCATGTAGTTTTCTCACCGTGCCTGCTGAATGTGTGTGCAGTTCTGTTGATGCTAAAAATGAGACTTTATCATTTTTGAAATTCAGTGGGAGTAATATATACGTGCACCCACCCGATGTCTGCAGAGGTCGGTGATGTAGCGTACTTTTGGGTTTTCTGATAATTTTTTAAGGATAATTTCTGATAGAGTGCTCATAATCAAGGCAATCCCAAAAGTAAAAGCTACATGTACAAATATAACGAAGCTGCTCCCAACGGTGGGGAAAAACCTTGTAAGGTAAAAATATTCATCTGACTCCGTATGGAGGAGCACCGCTTTACCGAGAGAAACACGAGATGATAGATTTGGGGCAAAGCGTCTTATTTTCTAGCTGGGGTGACCTCTGACATCACTGAGCTCTGATTGGATGTGACCAAATGTCTTCTCAAGCAAGATTATGGTTATTATTTGATGTTTTATTTAACCTTCACCCCTCATGTTTAAAAACTCACTCATAACGCACTGTGTTTTATGGGCTGCTTTAAGGCTCGGAGTCTTACATGTGCTGAAATTCCCTGCACACGTTATTGGACTGCGTTGTTGTTAGTGGGGTTATTTGTTTCAGAGAAAGAGGAGAGAGAGAGAGAGAGAGAACGAGGGAGAGGTGTGTGGTTGGAAGTGTGGACTGAGAGAGAGGGAGAAAGAGGCGGGAGAGAGAGGAAGAGGAGGGCTGTTGGGGGTAGGGATGTTGTAGAAGAGGGAGAGTGGGGGTGGGGCCACGGCGGTTTGGACTACATTTCTCTCTCCGTGTCTTTTGATTCACGTCTCTGTTGGTCTGATAGAAAAGATCATGTTACTGTGTGGAGGAAGAGAGACGGAGAGATGGAGAGATGGAGAGATGTGAGCCAGGAAATAAAGAGAAGGAAGAGGTTGTGCCAATAAAAGGGAGGAGAGGGCTCGTGTGTGTGTGTGTGTGTGTGTGTGTGTGTGTGTGTGTGTCCAGGTGTGTTCCTGTGAAGATAACAACACAACATTTTCCCGTTTCAATCAGACAGAATTAGCAGCGCTACCTTTTGAAAAGCTGGCGTTGCTGCCTGTTGTCGACCAGGCTGTTGTTGGTTCACTCTGTCAACCAGGCTGTTGTTGGTTCACTCTGTTAACCAGGCTGTTGTTGGTTCACTCTGTTAACCAGGCTGTTGTTGGTTCACTCTGTCAACCAGGCTGTTATTGGTTCACTCTGTCAACCAGGCTGTTGTTGGTTCACTCTGTTAACCAGGCTGTTGTTGGTTCACTCTGTTAACCAGGCTGTTGTTGGTTCACTCTGTCAACCAGGCTGTTGTTGGTTCACTCTGTTAACCAGGCTGTTATTGGTTCACTCTGTTGACCAGGCTGTTGTTGGTTCACTCTGTTAACCAGGCTGTTATTGGTTCACTCTGTTGACCAGGCTGTTGTTGGTTCACTCTGTTAACCAGGCTGTTGTTGGTTCACTCTGTTAACCAGGCTGTTGTTGGTTCACTCTGTCAACCAGGCTGTTGTTGGTTCACTCTGTCAACCAGGCTGTTGTTGGTTCACTCTGTTAACCAGGCTGTTGTTGGTTCACTCTGTCAACCAGGCTGTTGTTGGTTCACTCTGTCAACCAGGCTGTTGTTGGTTCACTCTGTTAACCAGGCTGTTGTTGGTTCACTCTGTCAACCAGGCTGTTGTTGGTTCACTCTGTTAACCAGGCTGTTGTTGGTTCACTCTGTCAACCAGGCTGTTGTTGGTTCACTCTGTCAACCAGGCTGTTGTTGGTTCACTCTGTTAACCAGGCTGTTGTTGGTTCACTCTGTTAACCAGGCTGTTGTTGGTTCACTCTGTTAACCAGGCTGTTATTGGTTCACTCTGTTGACCAGGCTGTTGTTGGTTCACTCTGTTAACCAGGCTGTTGTTGGTTCACTCTGTCAACCAGGCTGTTGTTGGTTCACTCTGTTAACCAGGCTGTTATTGGTTCACTCTGTTGACCAGGCTGTTGTTGGTTCACTCTGTTAACCAGGCTGTTGTTGGTTCACTCTGTTAACCAGGCTGTTGTTGGTTCACTCTGTTGACCAGGCTGTTATTGGTTCACTCTGTTGACCAGGCTGTTGTTGGTTCACTCTGTTAACCAGGCTGTTGTTGGTTCACTCTGTTAACCAGGCTGTTGTTGGTTCACTCTGTTAACCAGGCTGTTGTTGGTTCACTCTGTTAACCAGGCTGTTGTTGGTTCACTCTGTCAACCAGGCTGTTGTTGGTTCACTCTGTTAACCAGGCTGTTATTGGTTCACTCTGTTGACCAGGCTGTTGTTGGTTCACTCTGTTAACCAGGCTGTTGTTGGTTCACTCTGTTAACCAGGCTGTTATTGGTTCACTCTGTTGACCAGGCTGTTGTTGGTTCACTCTGTTGACCAGGCTGTTATTGGTTCACTCTGTCAACCAGGCTGTTGTTGGTTCACTCTGTTAACCAGGCTGTTGTTGGTTCACTCTGTTAACCAGGCTGTTATTGGTTTACTCTCTTAACCAGGCTGTTATTGGTTCACTCTTCTGGACGTAGACTTTTATTTTTGGGACTGTTAATACATACGTCCCGTCTTTGATTCATCATTTTGCTGCGTCTCACAGACTAGTTTCACAAGGACGGATGGACAGTAGTATTTTGATGTTTCACAAGGACGGATGGACAGTAGTATTTTGATGTTTTACAAGGACGGATGGACAGTAGTATTTTGTTGTTTTACAAGGACAGATGGACAGTAGTATTTTGATGTTTCACAAGGACGGATGGACAGTAGTATTTTGATGTTTCACGAGGACAGATGGACAGTAGTATTTTGATGTTTCACAAGGACGGATGGACAGTAGTATTTTGATGTTTCACGAGGACGGATGGACAGTAGTATTTAGATGTTTCACGAGGACGGATGGACAGTAGTATTTTGATGTTTCACGAGGACGGATGGACAGTAGTATTTTATATACCGTAGCGGACAGGTTTGATGTTTCGCTGCCAGCTCAAACTTAGACAGCACAAGGGCTGGAGCTCGTCAGACATCGACGCTTCGTCGATGAAATCCTTGATGCCGTGATTTCTGGATTTATCCAAAGCACCTCTTTATTCGTAAAACATCAGATGCAGAATTTGATGTGTTCTGCATAGCCTGGTATGCTATTTAAATGTATACAAGTATACAAAGGCTGTAAAGAGAAGGCTTGTGTCATGCAAAGAAATCTGTAGTCTGCTCATGGTCAAAAGATGATTGTAAATATGGTGATCTAATGATTCTTTCATGTGTAATATAAGATTAGTCATTTTATATAGGGGTGTCCAATGATTGCGTTAATTGCGATTAATTAATTAGTCATATTTAGTTTGTGTCTTAATCGTGTTAATCTAATTGTTAATCTCTAATTTTACTGATTCTGTTTTGCCATTTTATAAAATCCTTTTATGCGTGCACCTACAGCTAAGCTGACGTTAGCAGTTTAGCGAGCCACAACAAAGCTCTTCATCAAACTAAACTGGAGGAGACACCCCGCTATGAGCAAGTCTGCGACCGACGCGCTGACAAACGTACTCGCCAGGTGGCTAGCGATGACCTGCAGGCCGGTAAACACGGTGGAAGACGAGGGGTTAACAGGAGGTGCTGCAACCTGCGTCCGGCGACGCGTCATACGAGCCTCCGAGCAGGAAGACGGCGATGAACAAAACCAGAAAGATGCACGCCGGAGAGAAACAGAGAAACAAAGACATTCTGCAAACACGGCAGAATGTAAACGATGGGACTGCATCTATTGGAATGGGCCCGCCCTCTGGGATTAATAAAGTTTTCTGATTCAAATCAAACAAGAAATGACTTTATAAAGCTACTGTTTGTTATACATTCTTCTTTTGATCTGCCACAATAATGTAATGAATTTAAATGTAAATACATCAAGTTGAGGGCTTTTCTCTGAAATTGTGTTCGGTGAGATAAAAAAAAAGGAGATTAATTAGATTAATTAATTACGGATCATAATTAATTCATTGCTCAAATTTTTTTTAATCACTTGACGGCACAAATCTCAAAGTCTATAATCTCAGTTTTAACATGATTTGGCTGTAAAATATGCACCAGAAACAAGATGCTTGTTCCCGGCTTGGAGTCGGTGTTCTAAACACGCTCCGAGGAGTCGCGTGGAACAACGGCCGAGCGGACGGCCGTGATTTGCAGCACCCAAAATGCCACTCGGCACAGCACTAACGGGAGAGATTCATTTAAACTAAACGTAACTTCGCTCTGTCACAGGGTGACGCTAACTCCTGCATGAAACCACAGAAGTTTAAAGTGTTGCAGAGAGAGAGAGAGAGAGAGAGAGAGAGAGACTAATGTAAACATGATCATTGTGAAAGCTGGGCGAGGTATTTCTAAAGCAAATAGAGAGGAGAGAAGTCGGTGTGGGGAAAGAACAGGAGAATATACAGAAAGGAGAGAAAGTCCAGAATGAATCTCAAGTCACTTTACAGGAGTAGCAGGGAAAGACAGAACCCAACGTAGGCGAGAAAAAAACTTCCTTTAACAGGCAGAAACCTTGGACAGAACCTAACACTCATAGTGGACGACCTTCTGTCTGGACCGGCTGGGTTTAGAAGGAGAGAGAGAATGAATGAGTGAATTCTTCACACGCAAAACTATGTAGAGAGGTTCAGACGAATCGTCGGCGACCGTCTGGTCGGTTGAATAATTTTCCGTGTGGATTGACAGGAAGTTGAGTCTGTGATTCCTTCCTCGTGGAAGACATCAATCACAGGTGTAAGGCATTTAGAATGCGGTGAAAGGGTTAAGAACACACAGGCGTTACCTATGATTCTAGGTAGGGGGCAGAGTCTGGGCGGCGCCACGCTGAATGGAGACGAGCCTTCATTAACGTCGTCATGACTAAGCCCCCCCCCCCCCCCCGCCCCCCCGTGTGAATCAGAGCTTCTGTTGAAGCCGTTCCTTTTCCATCCTGCTCTTTTTCTGCTGCTTTTGCAGTATTGCATAAACCGAGCATCCACCTGTGTGTAGACTCTGAGGCACAGCGGGGGCTCTGCAATCCTCACACTGCGGTGGGCTTATTATACACCCGGGGGGGGGGGGGGGGGTCCTGGTGGGTGATGCTGCAACAATAAATCTGCTCAGTGACTTGGCATCAACAGGATGCTGTTCCCTCACGCCACTGGTTCCAGGTCAAAGGAGCGTTTCTGTCATTCAGGATCATGGAAATGATTTAGAAAGTAAAACGTGTGTCACGTATCTGCTTTACTGCAACCAGCTTCACTGCTTCTTATATCAGCAGAATTATGCTACGATCAAGATATTGATCAGGCTTTACACATCGGGTGTGTCTGTGTTCAACTTGAGCCTTTTTTTGGGGGGGGGATTGATCACAGAAATGATCGGCCCAAATATTTTACACCTGTTCCACCTGCCTGTCATCTCAGCCAACCTGTGACTGCCTCAGTGAGGTGTGCAGCCATTACTGCTAATTGACCCAGACAACAGTGCAGAGGAAGGAAAGAGGCAGTCTAATAATCAGTGAGGAGAGGGAAGAAGAGTCCGTTTGATCGATTGGAATCACAATGCTGCACTGGACACGGGCAGGGATTCTTTTTCCCACGACGATAAGGATGCTGTCCAGCCATGGGAAGGCGGGTCAGGTGGGTGGGTGGGGGGGGTCCAGGGTACGTAACAGGAGTTGGTGGGGACAGAGGAGCCACTCTCTCTGGGGGGGGGGGGGCGTTATCACTGAAATCCGTACTGCACCCCCCACCCCCCATTGTCTATTCTGACAGGTTTTTTTCTTCTTCTATGAAGCCGAAGTGTCGGCATCTCCTCTAATTATCTATCTGAACGTAACCAGTCAATCTGTCCATCCGTCTGTCCATGTTGGCCGTCATTGCCGAACAGCTCGCCAGACATGCCCAACCCCCCCCCCCCCCCCTCTTAAGCTGGCTGCCTGTGGGGTGACGCTCAGCACTGTTGCGTGTGTGTGGGTGTGTCTGAGAGTGACGAGGGGCTCCTGGTTCCTGGTTGGTGGAGGCGTGCCAAGTGGAGCAGATGGGTGGCGATAGAGCACAGCCAGAAGAGACCAATTATCAGGATTTCATTTCCAAAACAAACATATTGCAATCAAATCACACAGTGCAATCATCGCTGCATTGTTCTTGTGTGCGTGTGCGTGCGCTTGTACGTGCGCGTGCGCGTGCGTGCACTGTGTTAACGGCAATGACTTGGATCAATTAACTTATGGTGGAGGAGATTGGATCCGTTCCTGAGTTTTTGTTCACCAGCACACAGTAACTGTGGTTATTACTGCAGGAAGGTTCAAGTAAATGTACCTTTGTGCCGTGTATTTTCCGCTGTAGATTTCATTTCCTGCCGGCCCTGAACTCAATATTTGCAATAAGAACATGGAGGTCGTGTGAACAGGTTTCAGAATGTACTCTTCCGACTTTTGCAGTAGTACTTCCACAGGAAGTAACTTGTCCTGTTAAACGTTGAAGCTCCATGTTGACGAGTTGTTCCGACAGCCGACTAGGATTGGGTCTGACTGTCAACATCGATTCAGGCATTATACCCATCTGCATGTCTCAGTGAAGTGGATCTATCTGGTTTAAAGCTCACCTCCCATTCAACGTGTGTGTGTGTGTGTGTGTGGGGGGGGGTCGCTTTGTAAGTTGGAAAGGGCTTATCACGGCAGTACAAAAGTCATGTAGGAACATTTGAAGATGAATATCTCGGAGTACTTCGTCTGTCTTTGTTCAAGTTGTCAAGCCTCTCAATATTTACCGGCTCCACTTGGATACGAAAATAACTTTTCCAGCCATTATCGTGCATTTTGCTCCAAGCTTGTAGCGAAAGTACATTTGTTTGTATTTAAGATAAAAGTAATGTAGCAGAATATAAGAGGAAGATAAAGTCTGTTAGTAGAATTAGGAAAAAATGAACCCGGACATGGATGATGATGAATATGATGAATATATTTATTAGATAGAATGTTAGAGTACAAGTACAGTCACACAGTAGCATGTATTACAGTACAAATAAAGTCAAACATCCTGTCTAAGAGGAGCATTTCAAAAAAGCCCTTGCGGTCTTGTTTCCGTTGAAAGTCCTTCGTACATAAATCATCCACAATTAACAATACAAGATGAAAAGCACATAAAGAGTAATTACCGATATGCTACATAGAACGATATCTGTTTTATAACTGAGGCACTGTTGCTCACGTGTTAGCACCATTTTACAAAGGTAGGATTCACCTGAGGCGGACAAACAACGAGTGGCATCCGGAACCAGGGGCTGGGAAAAGGTTCCCAACAACACACCTATAGATCACCTTTGTAGAAAATGCACACACAGTCAGGGTGATACCGTGTAGCAAATAAAACACTGTTGATGTCGTTGTCATGGAGGCCCAGATAAGACGGATAAACAGTCGCTGAGCTGAACAAGCACAGCTGTGTGAATCTCCCTATTCTCTAGCCCCCCCCTCCAATCCGCCCCACACGGCAGCGAGTTTGTTTCTGCAGTTTACAGCCGTGTGTAATCTGTGTAATCTGTGTAATCCAGTTCAGCCTCATGTTTTCACGTCGTCCAACCGCTGCAGTTCTATGAATTCAACGTGAGACATTTACATAAAGATGTTTGCAGCGATGACTCTGGCCCCACCCTGCAACACAAACAGTACTACAGTACGTTTAATTTAATGTTTAACCATCTGAGGAATATGTTTATGTACACTGTATTTGATTATAGGTTGAAATTGTATCTAATTGAAATCTCTTATTTTACCCTTAAAGTTTTTTTTCCTGCATGAAAATCTCCACAGTGATTTCAGATCCTCTTGTTTTTCATTCTTCCTCATTCCAAGCTACACGTGGATGATTTAATGGTTTTACAACAATGTGTGACGTTTGTGTTTTTGGATGATTGCTCTAATAATTCAATGAGGAGATCAGGTGAAATTAAGGTCTGAAGGAAACTGACAATGCACATCTGTCTTCTTACCCTCCACCACACTGCATCACTCTGCACTGGATCACTCTGCCCTGGATCACTCTTCGCTGTATCACTCTTTGCTGTATCACTCTGCACTGCATCACTATGCTCTGCATCACTCTGCCCTGGATCACTCTGCTCTGCACTCCATCACTCTGCACTCCATCACTCTGCACTGGATCACTGCACTGGATCACTCTGCTCTGCATCACTCTGCTCTGCATCACTCTGCTCTGCATCACTCTGCTCTGCATCACTCTGCTCTGGATCACTCTGCACTGGATCACTCTGCTCTGCATCACTCTGCTCTGCATCACTCTGCTCTGCATCACTCTGCACTGGATCACTCTGCACTGCATCACTCTGCACTGGATCACTCTGCTCTGCATCACTCTGCTCTGCATCACTCTGCTCTGGATCACTCTGCTCTGCATCACTCTGCTCTGCATCACTCTGCTCTGCATCACTCTGCTCTGCATCACTCTGCACTGGATCACTCAATCACTCTTCACTCAATCACTCTTAACTACATCACTATTCACTGCATCACTCTTTCCTGCATCACTATTCACGCCATCACTATTCACTGCATCACTCTTCACTCCATCACTCTTTCCTGCATCACTATTCACGCCATCACTATTCACTGCATCACTATTCACTGCATCACTCTTTACTGCATCACTCTTTACTGCATCACTCTTCACTCCATCAATATTCACTGCATCACTCTTTACTGCATCACTCTTCACTCCATCACTCTTTCCTGCATCACTATTCACGCCATCACTATTCACTGCATCACTATTCACTGCATCACTCTTTACTGCATCACTCTTCACTGCATCACTCTTCATTCATCACTCTTTACTGCATCACTATTCACTGCATCACTCTTCACTCCATCACTCCACCATCATCATCTCCCTGCACATTTAATTGATCACAACCTCTCTCTTTTCTTAAAAACTGTACTTCTCTGTTTTCCTTTGTCCTTGTCTGTCATCCGAATAGTCTCTCCTTTCCCTTCCCCCGACCCTGACCCACTTAGCTTGCTGCTTGTTATTCAAACATTTGCTTTACACACACACACACACACACACACACACACACGCACACAGTATCAGGGATGAGAGTGAGACAGAGAGAGGTAGGGTCATTTGGTTTGACTATAGAGCTCGCTGTTCTTTTTTATGTTTCTCAGTCTAATGTTTAAACTATACTCAGGTATTACAGGTTTTATTGCAATGAATCTTTCCTTCATACTTTCTCCTGCCCTGCGTTGGTGTCGTCCTTTATTTTGCGTGTGACAGGAAAGCCCTCCGATCAGCAGAAGCTGAACGCGCGCTGTGATTTCAGCTTGCAAACAGCGACTGAACTGACTTCATGTCACCCAAACACTCGTTAATCAAATAATCAATGCACTTCTAATAATCTTGCGATGAAACCATAAATACATGGAAAAAGGCCCCACATTTTCCCAGTATTCCCACAGCATAACAGTGACGGGGTTTTTCCTGGCAGAGTGGCGAGCTCGTCTTTGGGATGCTGAAGATGACAGCGGGGTTATTGAGCTGCTGGCTTTGTTTACATGTTGAGGGAACGTCTTATACAGATGATCTCATTCGGTGCACAAATGCCACCCGAAGGAGAACGCAGAAAATGAAAGGGGGCATTCGTCACACAAGCGGCACAGAAACACACCGGCCATCACGTTGTCTCACGTTGCATCCCGTGTCTCAGACGAGTGGGATGCATTTGCTCGTGTCGTTCGTTGTACTGTCGAAATCAGCTAATTTATTGGGTTAGATCTGATTAATCCGTATCGGTAGGACGTTGTACAAATTAACGTGTTTAGAATGAAGTCATGGTAGTTTGGTACCTGTGATTACCCTCGCCGAAGCGGAGGCGAGGGTATTTCAATTGGGTGCGTTTGTTTGTTTGTCTGTCTGTCCGAGCGCCTACCTCAAAAACTAGTAACCCAATCGACTTGAAATTTTTACACAAGCAAGGTTCTGTCCGTGGCTCGGTCCTCCCCGAGAATGGCGTTGATCCGGATCTGGATCCAGATTCTAAAATTATTTTTACATCTGGAATTGTGCCTGTGCTGTAAACTGTCACTTTAAGAGGGAGGGAAACGAATGGCATGATGGGAAAAAGAGTCCAGAAAGCGTCTTGTAGTACGTTCCGGAGCAGCAAACTAGAGCAGGTTTGGCCCCTCTGATCCGGAAGCCCTGTTTACTGTCTCACAAGATCCAATAGTCTATTGGAGGCTTGGGTCTGCAATCTCTGATTGTCGTTTTCTAGTTATTTACTGAAGTTTAAAGTACTCTTTGTATAAAGCAGTATTGCTCACTGATTATGAGTCCAGGCTTGTTGGTCATTGTTTAACATCTTTAAAGCTTTCATTCTGCTGTAGTAACCGTCTTTAAAATGGCAAACACATGAACACATATGGGATTACTGGACATACCTGCATAAACGTGAGTTATATCAAGCTCAAGAAGTTCACGGATAAGGTGAATGATGAATGCCTTTTAAATAAAGTTTACAACGTTGACTACGGAAGCAGCAGAGCGACCTTCTACTCACAGAAACAGATCAGCAGCCGTCGTTTTATACCATGAAGCCTGCACAGCTTCAAGCATGACAAGATTGTAATTAGGTTTTTAAATACATGATCTAGGGTCAGGGTTAGGGTTAATGATCTAGGGTCAGGGTTAGGGTTAATGATCTAGGGTCAGGGTTAGGGTTAATGATCTAGGGTCAGGGTTAGAGTTAAATGATCTAGGGTAAGGGTTAGGGTTAAATGATCTAGGGTTAGGGTTAATGATCTAGGGTCAGGGTTAGAGTTAAATGATCTAGGGTAAGGGTTAGGGTTAAATGATCTAGGGTTAGGGTTAATGATCTAGGGTCAGGGTTAGATGATCTAGGGTCAGGGTTAAATGATCTAGTGTCAGGGTTAGATGATCCTAGGGTCAGGGTTAAATGATCTAGGGTTAGGGTTAGATGATCTAGGGTCAGTGACGGCCACAGATCATCCTCCCAGGATGGAGGCTCTGTCACCCTGAGCTTCTGCTGTTCTCTGTCCTCTATTCAGTGTGAGTCCGTGTGTGATGTGTGTCGTCAAACACAAATGAATGATGAAGCTGATTGAACTATGACATCATAATGTCTCTTCTTCTGTTCCTTCTGTCTGCTTTGTCTGAAAAACCAACAGAAGGAAGAGAAGGAAGATGTTTAGTCCAAGGCAACGAATTAACTGTGTATGATGTAAGCTGATCTTTGTGTGTGCGTGTGTGTGTGCGCGTGTGTGTGCGTCTCATGTCCGTCATCACTGTTTACCTTGCCTGTTGCCTCAGTAAACGTACCCCTCATTTGCATAGTAACCAACAGCTGGCAAATGGATCGGGCATTTTCACCTGCCGGTCCACCTGTCTACCTGTGTGTGTGTGTATGTATGTGTGTGTGTGTGTGTGTGTGTGTGTTAACCAAGACAATAAATGTGCCCATGCTATCATGAATTATTTGAATGTGGTTTATGGATGTATTTGTTCTGCTGGTGTGTAATGTAGAGTTTGGCCTGGTTATTACACTTGTTATTACAGTTTCGGGCTGACGCTAGTGATCAGTAATGCTGCCAGTATTCAAGACGTTTAATTCTACTTTTGCTACGAATAATTAAAATGTTACAGAAAGGTTTCACAGTTTTGACTTTTGATTACTTAGCAATTAGAAGTACCCATTTAGTTCCTCCGCTCACTTCTTCGGAGTAAATACGTGTCGTTGGCATTTATGTCATTTCACATCATCTTGCATCAACATAACAATTGAATAAAGTTTTAATTTTGAAAATCTTCTGGGACAGTCTGCGTTTGAAAGTTGATACTTACTCTGAAAAAGATGCTGCTTATTAAAGATGTATTAAAATGTCTTTCCTGACTATAGATCCAGGAGCCTTCATCACACTCCCTGCTTCTCATCGCTCGAGGCAGATTGGGATGTCCAGCGTCTGACAGCCATACCTGTGTGTAACAACACCGTCTGTCTGTAGCGAGGGACAAATAAAAGATAATGAAGGGTGGAGTAGAGGAGGAAGTGCTGGAGATAAGGGAAGGACAAAGGAAGGAAAAGTTGGCGTTGGCTTAATGTTCTCAAGTTGTGGGTCCATCCATCCCAATCTCACGAAAGTAATATCTCAGAAACACATTTAGGGAATTTGTCATTCCTGGCGCGGTGATGTGAGGCTTGATGAAACCCTGCAGTGTCTGAGGCTTCGCATGTCGTGTGTTGAGTGCGTGTTTTATAATTGAGAGAAGATAATCTGCACGGATTGGGATTATGAGCCTGGCATTAAGGAAACTGGGCAGATTAGAGTCACCAAGAGAAGACTGAAGCGTAACATGTGTTGGAACCGGTTATTTCAGCCGTTCCAACCTGTGTTTACCAGAACGTGTTTTATTGTGTTGTATTAATTGGTCCTCTTTGGAAGGTTGTGTTTGAGTGGGAAGAGCACGAGAGCAAACTGCATCATGGACCCTGAAGATTTTCTTAAATCTATGAACCAAACTGACGATGAATCCAGACCTCCTGCAGGATTTAGTGTCTGAAGACGATGGCCCGCAGACAGTGGACTGACTGCTCAGACTGCTCACCAGCCAGTAACCTGTTACCTCCTTGTCCTCGCTGTCGCTTTGCTGGCTGTTCTCCCTTTGACCTGTCTGATTACGGTTTGTTGACATTGTCACGCTTCCTTTGTGTTCTGTCCAGCTGGATGGGGACAACGTGTTCCTGGGAATGCCAGACGCAGGCCTCGACTTCAGCTCCACCAATCAGGTCGGTGCTAGTGTGTGTGTGAATGGATTAATAATACTTTATTAATCTGTCCCTTGGAGGGCAATTTGGTTTACAGCAGTTTGAACTGCTGCTGGTCGCAGCTTGCGCATACTCCATATGAAGTAATTTATTGAAGTTGAGGTGATTAGTTTACTGATTATTGTTAGATATCAGTTGGCTGTTTTCCATCAGGTCGCAGTATTCCTCAAAGGTTTCCTCACTAATGTCTGAAAGTGAATCAGTAGAAATAAACAGCAAAGATCCACGAAGAAGAACTGCTTTCCATGCATTCTAACTCTTGTTTACTGCAACACACAATGAGACACAGCTTTTTTTTTTGACAATGTTTTTAATGTCAAAATGCTCAATTTGAATTGAGGACATTATTTCAATATGAATATTTCATCTAATTATTTTTGATCAAATCAATTTTAGTTATTATAAATAGAGCTTGTTTGCGGTTAAGAAAGGGATGGACATATCAGTTAAAAATGTCTTTGTCCAGAATGTCCTAAATGAGTTCTGTGACGGTATCGGTCTTCCTGGTTCGCTGAACAGGTCAGAAAGTGTCGATGAAAATACTTTTTCACGAGTCAACATTGTGTCCATGACATGAAGTCAGACGTCGGTCTCGAGGCTAGTTGGTGGTGAACAGCTGTCCTGTTATGTCACTGGAGTAAAAGGACCACAAAGACGACTTAGCAGCAGCGCTATGCAGCAAGCGAGTTCACCGGGCATCTCCAGAGAATCCTCTAGAGAGAAACGTGTGTTTGTTGGTACAGAAGCTCATATTAATCATGTTTTATTCATAGAGTACACGGTATATGAATCTATGATTTGATCTTTTATTCATTGCATAGGAAGATGCAGAGCTGTGTGTGGAATATAACTGTATTGCTTTATTATTGAAGTATCATTGCTGTGATGGATGCGGCCATCTTCAGTCCAGTCTGACCCTCCCTCAGTGTACCGTTACTGAAACGGCTGCATTCTGCTAGTCCCACTCATTTAGAGTTTCATGTATGCTTCAGTTGTCCAAGCCTGACTCTGAACATAAACCGTCGGCAGTCTCAACAAGCTGCTCGCTTTAGAGGGGAAGCTCCGCTGACACTCCCATTGTGAACGGACGACAGAATCAAACGGGAATACGAATGCACACAACCAGAACACGACGCTGGCCGCGATCAACCTCCTGTTTACACTGACGCAGTAAAGTAGCAGTACAATAGCACTGCTGAGACTGATATGTTTGTAGTATTTATTCTCATTAAAATGCTTCCCAAAATCCAGAAGTACTGTTGACTAAAACAGCCAGGTTTACCCAGTTAGTGCGAGTGTTATACGTGTGAAGTTTCTAAATGCTGCATTACCCCCATGATGCCCTCAGCACGGTGTAGAATCGGTTTCTCTGGCCCCTGTCACCTCTGACCTTGTCCTGGTCCAGGTCCATCTGAACCTTTGTTAATCTCTGTCCTCCTCCCCACAGTTCCGTGTGCCACAGCCCCCTCACCCTCTGGGCAAGGTGACGCCACACAACCAAGCCCCACAGCAATGGAGGAGGGACACACACATGGCCGATTCACACCGCCTGCCTTGGGTGAGCACTCGCGTTCACATTTACTCTAATTACCGGTAACAGTGAAGTTCAGCTGTCCAGGATTAGTCCCGGATTGATTGAACGCCATCGGTGTTGAACCAGCTGACAAACCAGTGCTCACGGGAAATGAGCGTTATGCGATTCATTTGTGGAGTGCCTTCAACCTGGTGACACATTATCGCTCCGTATATTACACCGCTCCTGTTTGATGTCATCAGCGGCTGGCTCAGGGTTTCTTCTGGAGTTCATTCCGCTCATCTTTTTGCGTGGCTCTGAATACTCGTGTTCCCTTTAATGACTAGTCTTGAACACATTGCTTTGTGTCGATGTTCATACTCTGCTGCTTCACACCTTCACACCAGTGAGTATACAGGTAAACACAGCATCGTGGTACATTAGTGAGTATACAGGTAAACACAGCATCATGGTGCATTAGTGAGTATACAGGTAAACACAGCATCATGGTGCATTAGTGAGTATACAGGTAAACACAGCATCATGGTGTATTAGTGAGTATACAGATAAACACAGCATCATGGTGCATTAGTGAGTATACAGGTATACACAGCATCATGGTGCATTAGTGAGTATACAGGTAAACACAGCATCATGGTACATTAGTGAGTATACAGGTAAACACAGCATCATGGTGTATTAGTGAGTATACAGATAAACACAGCATCATGGTGCATTAGTGAGTATACAGGTATACACAGCATCATGGTGCATTAGTGAGTATACAGGTAAACACAGCATCATGGTGTATTAGTGAGTATACAGGTAAACACAGCATCATGGTACATTAGTGAGTATACAGGTAAACACAGCATCGTGGTGCATTAGTGAGTATACAGGTAAACACAGCATCATGGTACATTAGTGAGTATACAGGTAAACACAGCATCATGGTACATTAGTGAGTATACAGGTAAACACAGCATCGTGGTACATTAGTGAGTATACAGACATTACAACATGTGGAAAGTAATATTTCCAACATTCCCGGTTTATCAAACAAGCATTAATCTCTTATTCTTCCAGATATTTGATCAGATGACAGAAATGAATGTTGATGGTCGCACATAATTTTACTTTGTCATATTATCTGGAATAGTCACGAACATGGATTCTTGAAGGCCTTAATCCTGCCTCCACAAGTCTTTCTGGAAGCTCGCCGTGCGCGGGGAACAAGCTATTGTACGGACATGAATGGAAAAGCAAAGAGAGGGACGGAAGCAATTTATGCAGAACTTGAAGAAATGATAGAGCAGACGAAGTAGAGCGAGAGAGGCAGAGAGACGGCAGACAATCAGTGTAATTTATGCAGAGCTCTGAGCTCCAGCAGGACTCAGAGTCTGAGAGTGGCGCCGTGAAACGTTGACTGCTCCACTGCAGTGGTCCAAAGTGGGCCGTGGTTATCCAATTTATCCAGATAGAAATGTGTGGCAGAAATAAGATGAGCAACTGCATTGGGGTTATTTTTAACTCTTGCTAAAAAAGACGTTAAAAATGGAATAGCCTGAGAATTACCGCATAAAGCTGTAATAATTGGTTCTGAATTATAAGCCCCGGGTTGAATTCAAGGGACCTTATATTTTAATAAAAGGCTCCCAGTATATTTTAATTTGGAACTGATTGAAATCTGTTGGTGGTGACAGGCGATCCATACGTCAGGTTCACCCTCCTGATCAGTTAGTGATGATTTGCTAAATGGTTCGGGCTGCACTTGAGTGAATGTCAGTTAAATAACCGGAGTGCACACATGACCCGCCACTCATGCAGCACATAACGTCCACAGTGCAATGTCTGAGGAGAAAAGAGTGAGAGATGGAAATGTGAGAGAGATGAAAGAGAAATCGAGGATGAGATTAGGAGCGCGAGAGAGTGGGAGAGGGGTGGAAGGAGATGAAGAGCAGGAGAGGGAGAGACTGGTGTGGCCAGCCAAGCAGAAAGGGCTGTCAGTCTCCATAAAAGATCTCCTCTGTCAGATTAGTATGAGACAGCCTCTCTCTCTTCACCGTCATGTCTCTCACTCTTCTCTCGCTCCATTCTTTCACTCCATTTCGCTGCACATGTCTCCCTCTCATTTGTAGTTGCTCTCAGAATAATTCATTATCATATATGGCGCTGCTAGCGGCTTTCATTTCTGAGTGATATATTTTTACACATTGCATTGGCGGCGGGCGGGGCGGGGCTTGTACTTATACACGACTGTGTAGTGGTGCAAGGCTGGCTTCGGCGTGCTGGGGCAATGGTGATGGGCAGTGTTTCCGTCTCGTCCGTCTTTTAGCTCTGACAGTGATGCTTTCCGACACTTTGCTCTCATATATATAATCCCATCAATGCCCCCCCCCCCGGTTGTCATTCTGCTGGGGGCAACACTGAGCATCCACAGACGCATGATATGTTAGCGTGCTAAAACGTCCCGAGCAGGGTGTAGTCAGGCAGGAAACCAGCTGTGTGACAAATGAAAGTGCTGCTGCCTGATCAAAAGGCCGAGCTGACGGGTGTCTGCTTTGTGCTTGACCTGATCTTTGCTTTCCTGTCTCTCTCCAGTCGTTCTCGGTGGGCGGTTTAGGCGACGAGGACTTCAATATCCCACCCATCACCCCCCCCACCCTGCCAGACCACATGCTGGCCCCCCATCTCCCCCAGGATTCAACCTCTGGTCCATACCACTCTCTGGACCCCCCCTCCAGCGCAGCGCCACATCACCCCTACCAGCTGCAGGGAATGGATCTTTCTGGCATGCCCAGCAGACGAGATGCAGCTGCTATATTGAACCAAGATGGGGGCAGCTTCAGCCCGAATGGCGGCCCAATGACCAGTACTCTGTCTGTGGTAAGTGCCCCCCCCCTTGGTGAGGAGCAGAAGGTGTGTCCCACCTGCTAGCTATACGGGTGTTGCTGGAAAAACCTTCTTGACTTAATGTCACTTAAAATGAGAAATAATCCTCAGTTTATTAACTTCACGTTCAACAGGACAGTCTGCTGCACATAGTTCGGCCCAACGAGGTCACCTATGCCATCACTGACCCCATGAAAATCAGGAGGCGCCTGGTGGTGTCCTGGTGGGGGTTAAATGAAAGAGCAATAGTTCTAAGTATGAACAAAGAAACCTACAATTTAACTCTCGACGTGACAAAGTTAGCTCAGGAGTCCGACGCCTACAAACCCAGGACAGGAAGTACTTTGCTGTTACTCTAGTAATGGTCATTTATAGAACTATTTAAATATATACAAATAGTAGTGTCTGATGTAAAGGATCGATGGGCCATTATTTTATTTCTCCCTATAGGTAAATGCGTGTTATTCTTTAAGCGTGCGTAATTTACACCGCCGTCATGAGATGTATGAATTAAACGAGATGGAGGGTTTTAAGGAATGACAGAAAGGAGGAAACACGATGAGCACCGTTTGGCACTCGAACCCTTGGTGATAATAGTCGTCCTCATCGTCTGTGCGTGTATTCTCTCTATTTAATGGAGCACGTCTTTGTGTCCAGCTCAAAGACACTGTGAACTGACAGCCAGCTGATATATTTGAACTGTTCTTTCATATTTTACTGCGTTTAAGTGACTGAAATAAGATATTGCCTTTGGCAGCTTGTCGATGGGAACGTTTCCTCATATTTTAAGTCTTCATTTCACAGTAAAGTGAAAATCTAAGCTGCCTGTGTCATACAGTGATGAACTGAAAGCGCTGCTTCAGACTGAGCTACTTAAAAGTACCTCAGTCTGAAGTATTCTGAGGTATTCTGCGTGTCCTTATCTGTGATGGATGTTTCTCTCTTTCATTGTCTTCTCTCATCTCCAGATCACCTCTATCATATTACAGCTCACAGTAAGACGCACCTTGGCTGTAGTTGTATTATTTATTGATAAAAACGCAGTTTCTTTCCTGTGTTCTATTAACGTGACGAACTTGCGTATCGGCAGAGATCATTATTTTAGAGGCCTGAAGGGTTTTATTTTCCATCTGTTTCTCTGAGTCTCACCTTTTTCTCTCTACCTCCCTTTTATATTCTCATAATAACATTCATTTACTGCCAGGCCATGAATGATGGTTGCCTAGCAACCGTGCCTGGCTCAGCCTAATGGAGATGGGTGGGGGATAGAGCCGTGATTGTGTGTGTGTGTATTATTCGTAGAGGACTCGGTTACAGTTAATTTAGAAGTGCTACTGCTCTTTTTTTTTTTTTTTACAGCTGGGCTGTCCTCTGATTGAAGGTCAATGTCTCAAGGACTCAAGGTTTTGCTTTCGTGCCGTTCCTCAACTGTAGAAAGTTCAAACCTGTCGCCGTTTCACACGTTGTCTGGGATAACATGCTGTCGGCTTAACTTTCCAACTGCACGTTTGAAACAATGGGAAGTACAGGAGCGAGCATGAAGCTCAGTGTGTCTGAACAAAGGAAATGACCCCTCCCACAAGTAGAGGTAAATTACAGCAGCAAGATTTAACAATGTGTTTAGTTACATTGGGCCATCGTTGGCAGCTGGACTTTACTGAGCTGCTTTGAGCTGTGTCAATGCGATCAATTTGCTCCTCAGTATTACAGTTTAATGGGTGACAATAACGTTATTGATTATTATTACACTGATACATTCTGAAACGCATCGGCGTAATAATAAAAAAACAGCCACTGCTGTGCTCCAGTGTAATTTATCCTTTAATAATTCTATCACTTTCCTAATAACAGCAACAGTTTTCACTGAGTATGATAAGTAATATATACATATTTGCATTCTGCATTACTTTACAAATGCGTTTTTCTGAGAGGAAGGGTATTTATGTTTTATTCTTTATACGGATAGTTCTGAGATGTTTGAACCGCTGGTTTCCTTTTGGTTCTTCAAATAGCAAATATTTAATTTCCCTACGCTTTTACAACATTTTATAATTCAAAATATATGTCAAATTACAAATTGTAAATCTAAATGTGACCATCATCATTTCACGTTGACTTGAGAGGAAAATCTAGTAACTCATCATCCGCCTGTGTCCCGGCTTTGGCTTGTTAAAGTTCCTCTGGGCAGGTTGATAGCTATTACTTTAGGTTTCCTGAGAAATGGCCTGAATATTACTTACAAGTGACTCAGAACAGGACTGAGTATTACTTGCAAGTGACTCAGAACAGGACTGAGTATTACTTGCAAGTGACTCAGAACAGGACTGAGTATTACTTACCAGTGACTCAGAACAGGACTGAGTATTACTTACAAGTGACTCAGAACAGGACTGAGTATTACTTACAAGTGACTCAGAACAGGACTGAGTATTACTTACAAGTGACTCAGAACAGGACTGAGTATTACTTACAAGTGACTCAGAACAGGACTGAGTATTACTTACAAGTGACTCAGAACAGGACTGAGTATTACTTACCAGTGACTCAGAACAGGACTGAGTATTACTTACCAGTGACTCTATTTAGAAACTGGGTGCTCTGCCTTCAGTTGTTCACGTTATCACAGGGTTTTATTTTTATTTTGTTTTGTTACAGATGCAACAGATGGTCAACTCGGATTCTCGGTTTACCAGCAGCCAGCAGCCAATGGAAGCAGCGCTTGGACCAAGGAACCAATCAGGCATGAGCCAGCAAACGCACCTGCCCACCGTTGCCCAATCACAACTGGGGCTGAGTGGCAACTCTGTTGTCCACAATTCTCCATCCCCTCCTGGAAGCAAATCTGCCACACCGTCTCCCTCCAGTTCCACTCATGAGGATGAGAACGATGAAGGACTCCGGGTAAAAACACATCGTATGTCTCTGGCTGCAGCCGTCGGCTGGCGCGCGTGCAGAGAGCCGTTCTCACTGCATGGCACCATTACAGGCGTCACACTGCACCGGCCTGGTTCTCCATGTTCTGGGGGGGGGATTGGAACCATTAGTAAAGTATACAGTAATGAACATTTAATGACGCAACTATTCAGTGTCCCGTTTCCCCAACAGGACACTGAAGCACGTTTAAATTGACTTGTCCTATTAGCGGTATAAATCAGTTGCGCTAGCTGGTTTGTAATTTTAGGAAATTGTTTATTTTGGAATGGGAGATTTCAAGTGCTTTATTAATTTTATTTTTAATTCCTTTAGAGTGTTTAACATGATTCTAATCCATTTTATTGAAGCACAGGTTCGTCCACTCGCATCTCAGTTTCCTAATGCTATGCTATCGACAGTTAGCAAAGCGAGGCATCGTCCTTTCTCTGGCAAGGAACGCTTTGATAAGGTGAAAAGGTCGAGGTCCGATGCTTTCGAAGGGCTTCATTGTGTCTGAGCTCAACACATATTACACCGCGATAAAACAGGGGCAGGTGGGGGAGATAAACAGAGCCGCCATTGTTGGCTTGGCTCACACCGGTCGGAATATCTGACACGCGTCACGATTAAATTTCAGACGTAACACGAATCTCTACTCGTGAGTCGAGAACAACTGAACGCACACTTCATCGTGGATGCATCTTTAAAATCACAAATACAAAAGAACACAAGTGATTTCAGAAAATATTCATGTTGTAAAAGCTGCGAACCTTTCCACGGATGAATGAGGGTGGAATTTGAACCTTTCCACACACAAACGTGGATGGAATTTGAACCTTTTTACACATGAACGTGGATGGAATTTGAACCTTTTTACACATGAACGTGGATGGGATTTGAACCTTTCCACACACGAACGTGGATGGAATTTGAACCTTTTTACACATGAACGTGGATGGGATTTGAACCTTTTTACACATGAACGTGGATGGGGTTTGAACCTTTCCACGGATGAATGAGGGTGGGATTTGAACCTTTCCACGGATGAACGAGGGTGGGATTTGAACCTTTCCACGGATGAATGAGGGTGGGATTTGAACCTTTCCACGGATGAACGAGGGTGGGATTTGAACCTTTCCACGGATGAATGAGGGTGGGATTTGAACCTTTCCACGGATGAACGTGGATGGGATTTGAACCGTTCCACGGATGAATGAGGGTGGGATTTGAACCTTTCCACGGATGAACGTGGATGGGATTTGAACCTTTCCACGGATGAACGTGGATGGGATTTGAACCTTTCCACACATGAACGAATAATTAAAGTGAGAATAGATGCATTTCTCTCACCGGGTTTTTGTTCCCGATCAATGATTTACCAGACGCAGTCCTGACAGGATTGGATCGTGTTTGTAGAGAACTTCCAGCTCGGGGCGCTGAACCGCTGCGCTCAGGCGCTCAGCTGCGACTCGTTAATTGGTGATTAGGCGCACCAATTATTGGAAATTCGTGGCAAATTCCGTGGTTGGTTTGAGAAAGGAGATGTTTAGCTGTGTAGCTAGCGTAGACGCGTGTCTGGTCGCTACCTTAACGGGACCGTTTCACGCAACCTCCCTCCCCCTCCTCTTTTTAGCTGGGCACTGGAGGAGAGAAAAGGCCAGCGTCATTGGACGTCTCCAAGAAATCCAAAACCCCAAAGAAGAAGAAGCGAAAGGATCCCAACGAGCCAGTGAAGCCGGTGTCTGCCTACGCCTTGTTCTTCAGGGACACCCAAGCCAACATCAAGGCCCAGAACCCCAACGCCACCTTTGGGGAGGTGTCAAAGATCGTGGCCTCCATGTGGGACGGCCTCGGGGAGGAACAGAAACAGGTACGCCCTCGCCGCGGGACGGAGCGGGACTGCGGGCTGAGCAGATACACGGGTGCGTGGAGGACGCTTTAACCAATGAGCTGCAGTTCAGCGTCAGACATTCATGGAGTCGCTGCACAGCAGGTACGAGTGAAGGAGGAGGAGGAGTTCATCCTGTCATTGCAGCTTACAGCATCACCTACTCCGATGTACCTGTAGATGGTCCTGGTTCACGATTACAATAAGTGGAAAGGAAATGTCTTGAGAAGAACGATGCGTCGTCGTGAGAGGAAGGACTAAAGGCGAGTGAGAGGAATCCCACATTCTAGCAGGAAGACATTATTAGACAACTGCTGAGGGAGATGCATGACTAGCCCCGTGCAGGCGTTACCTGTCTGCAGGTCACAGACAGGTCACAGACAGGTCACAGACAGATCTACCTTCACAGAGTAAAGCAGAAGCAAAATGTTTGTTCCAGGTGTACAAGAAGAGAACAGAGACTGCTAAGAAGGAGTACCTGAAACAACTTGCTGCCTACAGGGCCAGTCTGGTGTCACAGGTGACACGCATGCACACACACACACACGCATGCACACACACACACACACACACACACACACGCGCACACAGACACACACACACACGCAGGAATAATGCTTTAGTGCTTTACAAGCTTTGGATCTGAAAGTGAACTGATTTTCTGCTACACCTCTTCTCCTCCTCCTCCTCCAGAGTTACAGTGATCTATCTGAGATGAAGCCGCCCCACTCTTCCTCCACGTCTTCCTCTTCCTCTTCCTCTTCCTCGGTGTTTACACCCAGACCTTCCGTCTACCCTGGTCACCCCGGCCAGCACCCTTCTCCAGGCTCGCTCACCCACCCCCACTCTCTCCCCCCAACTCACCACCCAGGCATGTACATGGCATACCCTCACCCATCGCATCACCCTCCCCACACCTCAGGCCCCGGCCTCGGTCCGCACCTCCCCCCCCACCCCCAGATCCACCCCCAGCTCCAGGCTCTGTCCTCCAGAGGGACAGTCCCACGGACCAGCGTCCCCCACCAGGGATCTCTGTCCCTTGGAGGCCTGACGGCAGCATCTACCCCTCCTCTCCAAGTGAGCCCCCCCCTCCACAGCCAGGCTCACCTGGGGGGGCTGCACAGTCCCCACCATCAGCACCAGCAGCTCAGTGGACACCCACTGGGAATGACACACTCACCTGTCATCACACAGGTACGTCACACTCTGAAGGTGCGTCATGTACCTTAACATTTGGGTGGCAGAGAGCCACTATGGGAGTGTGACAGTGCTACTATGGGAGTGTGACAGTGCTAATATGGGAGTGTGACAGAGTGCGACTATGAGAGTGTGACAGTGCTACTATGGGAGTGTGACAGTGCTAATATGGGAGTGTGACAGAGTGCTACTATGGGAGAGTGACAGAGTGCTACTATGGGAGTGTGACAGAACAAACAAGTGGAGGCGTGTTTGTGAGGGTCTGCGTTCAGCTGTGGATTAACCCCCTTACAGCCTCCTGATGAGTACATCTAGCAGCAGGAACGTGTGTGTGTGTGTGTGTGTGTGTGTGTGTGTGTGTGTTGATAAATCAACATGTGTGTTCGTGGTTCCTTCACAAGCGTGCAGTGCTGCGATAGTTCAGGCTTTGATGCTTTTGTCTGCACACTGGATGTTTTTGGAACATTTCAGTGACCTTGTCGTTTTGCTTGTGCGTTGGATCACCATAGTAGTGACTGAGGGGACATGGACGGATTTGCCTGCTTGCACACGGTTTTCCTGATTTCATTTAATTAATCAAATAAATGTTTTTCACACATGAAGAAACACAATATTCAGTCTTGTTTTTAGTCGGGTGAACTCAAGGTTTAAATCCCAGAATGCAGTCCTAAAATAAAGACTGAAACCTTGTGGTGACCCGTTATGGATTTATTTCATGAATGTAAATGACTTTAAAAACATGTTTGTGTTATTATCTAGCAGGTATTTTTCCTTTAGGCTTAATAATCCACCAAGTACTCGCAGTACTTTCAGTACTAATTGATTGTAACCGTGTTATTTAAACCATCCTTTAGCCCAAATGAGTTCTTCCAAACAACTCGGCAGTTGTTGTGTTTTTATTTAGCGGTAGATTAAACAGTCAGACCATTAATTGGACCAATTATCCGGATGGAGAATGACAGTTCCTGCACTTACACGGATGAGAAAGCAAAAAGCGGCTTCTTATTAAAGACCCATCAGAAACGCCACCGATAACCCAATGTGTATTTATTATATTTATTGTTTCAGAAAACCAGACCGTTTCATACGTAGAGATATTTAATTTACAGGATAGTCCTGTTGGAATCAGCGCAGACTCTGCTGAAATTCAGCGATTCAGAAGAACAACTCTCGTACCGTTGTGCCGCCCTGCGTTTATTAAAATACTAATACAATAAACCGAGCTACAAACCAACGCTGGGAGAAACATGAACTCCATGTTGGAGGTCATAATAAAAGAACTGCCCCCTTCCTCTAATGGAACAGTCAGTCAGTCAGCGTTGGTTGCTAGTTTGAGTCTGCTGAGGCAGCGTGCGATGAGCAGCTCCTAGTTTCATATTTAAAAGTTGGGGGAATGGATTTCCTTCTGGTTCACTTCCCATCTCATCCCCCTTTTCATAGTGCACTTAAATCCCACACTCCATAACCCCCCCTCCCCCAGATTTAGCATATTTTTAAGCAATAAATAGAGAGCCAGCAAAAAAGTTAAGGAAAAAAGGGAGAGGTGACTCTCAACTTTCTTATTTTGAGTGAGGAGGGTGAGACGAGATGGGGGAGGGGAGGGAGAGAGACAAAAGAGGCAGATGGGGTCTTTGTGAAGGAGTGAAGGAGAAGAATTTGTTCAACAATGGATGAATAGGTGAGGTAGAGGAGGAGAGGGGGAGAACCCAGCCACCTGCTGTCCTCCTCTTTCAGTCAACACTCAGATTAACTTCCCTTTCAGCATCTCTCTCTCTCTCTCTCTCTCACTGCACTCCCTCATTCGGTCTCTCTCCTCCGAGCATCTTCTCGTGAGAGACGGGCTGGCCTCCTCCTGCTCCTCCTGCTGCTCCTGCCCCCCTTACAGATGCCACTTGAAGCTGTAATTGGTGCTGATGATGAACCTGTGTCTGATCCGTCTGATATCCATTCACGTGCGCGTGAATCAGAAGCTCCTCCTCCAGGAGGAGTTGAAGGCTGTAAATAAGCCACCGTTGCTGTGACGGCGTCTCGCGGTGCGACCTGCACAGTTCTGTCGGGTCGATTCAAAGCTCCTGTAAATCACCAGAACCCGTCGGCTGTTCAAACAGCTTCACCTGTATTTGAAGGACCCCCCCCCCCCCCCCCCCCCCCCTCCTCCTCGCTGTGTTGCACTGACAGTAAAGGCGTTTGTTTTGGCTTCCAGGGCTACCCTCCCTCCCTCCAACCTGGCTATCAGTCGATAGGAGGAGGTGTGCTCAGCGGCGGCGCAGTGATGTCATCATCAATGGACTACCACCAGCTGGGGCGACACGCGCCAAACCACCACACCTCTCTGGACTGGAGCGCCGATTACCACGGCAACGGGTGTGTATTCAGGAGCAACCGTTTACATCTGCTGGTCTCGACCTTGCTGCGGTGCAGTAAGAACCGGCGTCCTGCTCACTGCGTCCTCACGGCTTGTCTGTCCTCTCTTGCAGAGGTCTTCAGAGAGACAAAAATCCCTATCTGAGCTAATCTCAGGACGAAGGACGCCGAGCTCCGCCCGTCTACTGCCACTCCCTGCTCTGCACCCGGCCCCGCTCCAGCCTGGCCCCCCCCCCGGGGACTCCGCCAACGGGCCACTACACTTTAATAAAGTTCAGCACTTCAGTCCATAGAGTAGCGGGAGATGTCTGTGTATTATTGAGCAGACAGGAAGTAGAAGTACCTTCATCCAGCTGCTGCATGTCTGGCCGTGTTTTTGTTGTGACTGTGAGACGCGCTCTGATTTGAATTGAAGCGCGTCTCGCGGTGAGGAGAGGCGGAGCTCTGTGCTGTGACCCCTGATTATAGGCGTGTACTCCCAAGCCTCTCTCTTTTCCTGTCTGCAGTCCTTACATGTACTTCCTGTTTGCTGTTATGCACCGGGTCCAACAGGCTGAAGAGCTGCTGTATATTTCTGTAACATAAATGTTTGAGCTGTCAAGTTAGAGCCAATGAATTTCCACACGGCGCACAGAGACGAGCAGCACGCAGCGTTTCCTCGCTGGTTCTGGGCCTTCGGTTTGATGCCTCACCCTCTGCAGAGTCAGAGGGCGGATTGGGATCTGAACCAAAAGCCCTGCTGAATCCACTCTGTTGCCATTTTGACCCGGCGCCGCCTCTGAGGCTCAGATCTCCAGCGTATTTTAGCTAAAATAATGAAATGACAAATGATTCTTTGCTGTAAAATCCTTTGCAGGATGGCAGCTCCTCCTCCTGGCATATGTCTGCTGATAATATTGATTTGGATTCGTCCTGTGCGTGAAGTGATGATGAGGAGGCAGAGCGGTTGATTGGCTGCATGGTCTCTTTTGTCATCTCTATTTCTCTGTACACGGAGGCTATTTAAGAAACTATAAGTGTTGCTGGGTTGGCTGTGTTTTAATGCTTTTTAATCAAATCAAGTTTTGTTTTAGTGTTGATGATGATGATGATGATGAGGGACATATCTCTTGGGACATATCTCTTGCTCTGTATCTCTTTGTATTCATGTGGGGTTTTTTTTTTGGCAGATAAAAGGACTCTGAGCAACAACAACCATGAAGATTTTCTTATTTTTAGATTCTAATACTGTGTTTGGGAATAAAGTCAGCGCTGCATTGATGTGCAGACGTTGCTCTGAAACCAGCCTCTTTCATGTTGTTTATTTCTCAGCGCTCGGTGACAATTGCTTTAATTAACTGCGCATACTGCAATAATGCACACCTGCAGTACACCTGCAGTACTCCTGCAGTACAGCGCGCGTTGTGTTGCTGCCTTGGCCTTTGCATTCATGCTCAGTCGCTAAGCTGTAATTGAAAAACAAATGTCTTTGAAGGCTCAGAAAATATGTACTTTTAACCTCTTAGCTATGATTAAAGTTTCTCCGAACAGTTTTAACAGAATTGCAGAAATAAGAGCCACGTGAGACGGAAACCTCATTCAGCTGGTCCACCTCTTTGGTCCCGACGGAATCTCTGTCTTGTGTTTATCCGTTGGACAGATATGATCTGGTTGAAACAGGATTGTAAAAACCTATCCCATCTTCTCACTTTAACGCTAACGGAACCAAACGCTCACTGCCCTAGCCTAGCGAGCATTCAAGGTGTTGCCTACTTTCATGGGGCTCCCATCGCCCAGAGGTGGGAGCCATCCAATGAGATCTGCATGCATTAATATGAACCTTTCATTAGAACCTCAAACACCTTTAAGTTTAAGTTTCTGGCTTCCTTGAAGAAACGAGTCCTTTAGTAAAGTCATGTGTTTTGGTTGTACATAACAACACGTTGATGCTTCTCAGCTTTAATTATATTTTGTCTCCAGAAAGTGTTCAATTCTTCCTCCATCATGAGTCAAAGCTAACTGGGATTGTGTCAACAGCTACACAGCGCCCCCTAAAGGCATTTGGAGGGTGCTGCGTCTCCCTTTTTACAGCTCTGGCCATATTAATCTGAAAATTGGTGAAGTGAAAAGTAAAAATGTAGGAATTTGTGATCTTCACATCAGAAGAAGGTCAAAGATACTTCTGGGATGGAAGATTGTTTTATTCAGTGTTTATTCATTTAAAAAAAAACACCAAACATCCATAACAGTCTCAATTTTAGAACGTTCTGCGTTGAGGTCAAATTAAATGTCTTCTGACATTTTTCAAAAGACTATGAATGTCATCCATCAACTTCATTAGAGCTAGCGTATTTTCCTCTCCAGTGCCGTTGGGGGTCGGCTGGATGTCTTTTCGGGAAGCACCAGCCTCAGCTTCCTCCTGGGGGAGGATCCTCCTCCTTCTGACACGTACTCCTGCTGTAACAGCACAGAAGCGTTGTCTTGGGGAGACGTGGTGGACGCAGAGACGCCTGATGCATCTTCTGACACTCTTGTTGCAAGTCCTTCCTTTAGTGCCACAACCCCAGATGTTATATTGACCATGGACCCAGCACGGGCATGTCCAGGTCCCGCTTGGTTGTTATTGCTTGACGGATTGTCCTTAATAATCCCTGGCCCTTGAGCCCTAGTGGGCACCCCAGAAAGAACATCCACACTTGCGGGTGCCCTAGTAATGGGAGTGGGGGGATCTTTGGAGTCCAGTACTTGAGATTCAGGAGGCAACTGATTCACGGCTTTGCCGGTCTGAGAGACTGGTCCCTGGACCGGATCATCCTGGAGTTTTGCTGTAAATGGAGAACTGTCTGAAGATAGCTGAGTCTGTGGGAGGGACTGGTCAGGCACCAGATTAACAGCTGGGTTTACTGGTAAACTGGAGTCAAGCCCAGTTGGCTGGTTGGTATGAAGAGGAGACGTATGGATTGAACTTGCTTGCAGAGGACAAGCTAGGACAGAGGTAGCAGGAGTCATGAGTGTCAACCCGGCAGCCCCAGCACCACCACTGATTGCTATGCTAGGAGCAATAGCACTAGCTACATTGCTAGGGAACACTGCATGAGATCCTGGGACAGTCCTGGTGACAATGGAAGTCCCTTTTTGACCAGCCGGTTGGGGGCCTGCTGAACCAGACGGGGACAGGGTGGCGCTGTGTTCAGTGGCAGAGATGTTTAAGTGATGCTGCGTGGGAAGCTCAGAGCTCCCGAGAACCAGTCCAGCTCCCTGAAACTGAAGACTCTCTCCTTGCATGTCCCTCGCTTGTCCCTGTCCGATGGCAACAGCAGACATTGAGTGGTCAGCAGTATTGGTAGTATCTGAGTTCTCTGGGTTTTTATACTCACCCTGGTCATCCTCTGTACCTTCCTGACCAGCTGGCCTCATTTGTGAAGCTCCTTTTCTTTTTTGTGCATCTTCAGTTGCTCTTTTAGATTTCTTAACTCTTTCAGTGCTCCTCTTTGTGCTCTTATCTGATCTCCCATCCCTCTCTCGTCGTTGTTTTCCATCTTGTCTTTTATCTTTACTCTTCCTTGGGCTGCTTTTCTCTGAATGGACTTTGCTTTTTCGTAGTGGGTTCAGGTTAGGTTTAACCTTCAGTAACCTGCTTGACTGGACTTTGGACCCCTTTTTTCTGGAGCTCTTCTCCTTGTCACCACTCTTGTCTCTGCCTGGACTGTTCCTTGGTTCCAGGTTTCTTAACCTCTCTAGATCAAATGTGACATTCCTCGTTTCTCTTGTCAACTCTGTTCTCTTCCTCATGTTAGGCTGGCTGTGGTTCACATTCGTACCCGTGTCCATCTGTTTGTAGTGAGAGTAGTGATCCATGTTGTGAATCCTCCCTGGTGCTCTGTACGTTCTATGGCAGTTCTTGCACTGTACATGTCCTTTGCTCTGTTCATCCATCTCAGTCCTGGAGCTTTCACCCATCTCTCCATGAGCACCAAGGGGCTCTGGTCTTTGGATGGATGTGTCTTTCCTTGAATAAGAGGAGGAGTTGATGTTGCCATGAGAGGGAAGTTTGGTTGGAAAGTCCCTGCTCAAGATTCCTTGATGAGTCCCACGCCTCCTCCTGTCTTCCTTTGTCATCATTCTTACGCTCCTCTTCTCTATTTCCCCCTCTTCCTCCATTCCAGCAGTTATCCTGTGGTTAAACCTCATTGGGTTTGCCTCCATCGCTCTCTGGTTGTCATAGCTACAGCCTGGACAGAGAAAATCGCTGCTGTTTTCATCAACTCTGGACCTAAACTTCCGACCATAGCCATTTGACCCAGGATCCAATGCCACGAGGTCCCTGTCCCAGAACTGACTGCTATTCGCCTGTAAGAAGCGGTCTCTGTTCTTTCCACTTATATCTTGATGGTTGCCATGGTGATCTTCCATTGTGTTTCCCCCCTCTTCCACCTTCCGTCTATTCCGTTTCTTCCTTATATAGACCCGATAGTAGATCAGGACTATCAGCAGGGTCAAGCCGATGCCACCTGCAGCAGGACATGACAGGTAAAATGTCGAGGAATGTCTTTAATGAATATTCACATTCCTCAGAACTATTCTACCCAAAGACACAAATGGACTGAAATCATTCGGCTCGGTCCAGACCAACATTTCTGTTAAATCCATTTAGCATCAAATCACTTGAAGTCACTGGAACAGTGTAGCTCTGACCTTCAGCGCTTTTTGAAATGATTTTGCATCACTCTCACCAGCGAAGCAGATGACGGCTGTGACGACTAGGTCTCGAGCGTGCACCTGGGGCATCACGCTGTCGCTCGTCTGTACCTGCACTGTAAGCTTCTGATTGGGCGGGACACAGCTGGCCTCAGTCAGCTCTGGAACTGTGGTTACAGCCGGGTTGTTCATGCTCCCACACACCGTCCTTCGGCCATTATAGAGGGTCTGCAGCAGGGGGGGAGGGGGGGGGGGACTGAAACCTTCTTAATGTCGAGTATAACTTCTTTAAATGACTAGTTATACCTGTGTCATCGAACAGAATGCAAGGCTGTGCAGGTTGAAGAAGCCCTCACCTGGTTAGGTTGCTGCAGGAAGCTGGAAAGAAAGGCAGGCCTGGAGGTGGGACAGACATTCAGCAGTTCACTGTTGAATAAATCATGAACCCGCCACAGACTGGTGCCAAAAGGCTTTGACTTTACAAGAGTGATCTTAGTTTTTAAAAAAAAAAGGGGGGGGGGATAACTCTACTAAATTGCTGCGTGGTTTAGGACTTTGAAAGACGATTATAGCCTAAAGGTAATATTTCCTTCCCTCTAAATGTGACCAAGAAACCTTTTAGGAATTATATATCGGTATAATTATTATTCAAAAATAACATTTCCCCAATGGAGGTTGTCTTCACGGTCATCACTAACCTTTGAAAGTGCATCAAACTGAACCAGTTAAGGCTTAGTTATTCATCTTGATCTGTGGCAGCATTATTTATGCGGTAAATTCATATCACCAGGATCAGAATATTTCCTGTTCGGAAATAACGTGTAATTATTGATCTCATGGGATGCTCAGGATCAGCACTGGACAGCTCCATAGGTAGTCGGCTATATATGGAGCTGTCTAGTGCTGATCCTGAAAGTGACGTATTTTCCCCGGCATTGACTGGGAATGTTTTTAATCTTGCCAACTTTGGTTTGTTTGTTTTGGTTTGAGCATGTCCATGACAAGACAAGGTGGTGGCTTTTTGGTTTTGCTTTGATTTTGTATCGATTATTTTTGTTCCTGCATGATGTTCCCATTTGAATGGAACTTTTCCACATTATTAGATGTGCTAATTTATTCCCATCACAAACTTTGGTTCATACTTGTGATTTTTTACAGTATGGCTTTATCTCTAACAATTTTTAAGTTACAACCTTTTAAAAAAGTGACATCAAAATGGAATACTTTATTGTAATTACTGAGGCGGCTAAAGAGTTCAATTAAATAATAGTTATTTAACAGCATGTTAAGGAGTAGTTATTTATTTTACATTAAATAACATTACATTTAGTTACATTTTATGAGTTTGACACCCGAGTTATGGTGTGCATAATGTCCAAATTAATAATGGATCAATGCAATCGTCTGCCACCACCTCTTTGGTGACTGGACTCTGATGAAGAGCTGACTGACCTTCACCACAACACAAGGAGACACTGACTCACAGTACAAATAACTGGCTCCATTTTTTACTATTCCAGAGTCCTCACCTGTTGAACAGATCCCAAAGGTCCACCCCTGCAGAAGACATGGTACGATCCAGTCACATTATAGATGAGTGATGAGGTCGGAGGTTCCGTCTGCCGCTGCAGGTTTCTGCAGTCCGGTGGCAGGTACCGTTTAAAGGTGGGTCTAGCTTAAATTACCTGGCCCTCTCTGAGCATGCCCAGTACAGCTGGCTGTCACCTGAGACACCGATACCTGACTCAGGTCCCTGAAGTAGAGACAAGCCTTTAACCCAGGCATGGGCAAACCAAGGCCCGGGGGCAATGTACGGCCCGTTGGGCTATTTAATCCGGCCCGCCAAACTTGTTCAAATTATATCATTAAATCACATTTTATTATAATTAAACCTCATTCATTCGACCTTTTCCCTGTAATGCTACCTGTAAAAAGCCAAATCCTTTCATGTAATGTCTTTTACATGCCATTTATATTAGTTCAAACAAATACTCCATCCATCTGTTCCTGCCCCCCAAATTTTAGAACCCATTGTGGCCCGCGAGTCAAAAAGCTTGCCCACCCCTGCTTTAACCCTTTTATTTTGATCTCTTTACAAAACGCTAACAATATTTTAATAAAACATTCAAAAGAAATTATGAATTTGATTAACAATTCTTAAAAAATGTAGCAAATTATTTCTTTGAGCTTTTATTAAATCAGCATTTGGACATTTAAGAAGACAAATCTTCTCTTATCAGCATTTTCCCGTTTGGGTTTCCACACAGCATCGTCTTCGTCCAATACGCTCCGTCTCCTGTTGCCGATCTCCTAATTCTACTCACTTTAGGATCTCCAACCATCTCATTACTATTTGAGCACATCAGAAAGATATTTGGCACCTTGGCTAAATTAGACAGAGTAAAGTAGGAATCAATACTGAATGACAGCAGCTCGGATTATTTCTGGTAATCATGAATCCTGGAACCAGCAGCAGTTCCTCCAGAGGCCTCCCTCCCTCTGTGGTGACCTTTGGCCTGTCTTTGTATCACATGGTCAAGACCACCTTCCCAGCAGCTCCAGCAGACTGGATGATGTCATGGTGGGCCTGGGCAGCCTCGTCAAGCGGATACTGGGAGCCGACGACCGGACGGAGCCAACCAGATTCCATCCCTGCAAAGAGCAGCGCCGCACACTCCTTCTGCTCCTCCTGAGAGCCGGGAACAGGACACGGTGGACAACAGGCATCTAAAGCAGCTCCGACACGCCATCCGGAGCCGTCTAGCCGCAGTTTCACGTCAAAAGACCTTTGCAAAATGATCATCAGCTGCGTATCCATCCAACTGTCAAAACCAACGTTTAAAAACGTGCACAAAACTCTCATTCATCTTCGCTATTACAACTGAAGCACGCCCATCAGCGAGTGTAAAAACGGTTGCTATGATGTCACTGCTTTGTACCGGTGTAGCGAAAGCCAGAGCCACGCCCATGATGCAGCTCTCTTTAGTCATGGCGTCGCGGGGGTCGATCTCTACGGAGCCTCTGCTGCCAACGATCTGGGGGAAAAGCCAAACGGAGTATTTAGAAAGGTGACCTATGAACTTCACGGGGGCGGGGGCTATTACATATCCAGACCGACAACTTAAACTGAAATTAAATGTTGATCAAATATTTTTAAGTGACGAAAAGATCTGGAGCTTAATAATAATAATGAAAGTTATGAGTGTTTATTCTGCAGCCCGATTGGCTCAGGGCACATGGGGTAAATTCTGTCTGGGGCAGGGAGGGAAGGGTTAATGGCATCCAGAAGGAGGCCTGGGGGGCTCCTGCTGACCGCGACACGTCCTCCGTAGGCCAACATCTGCAGGTCTTTACTGAGGTTGACATTGGCCAGCATCTCCACGATCACGTCGACGCCTCTCCCGTCTGTGGCTTCCTGCAGCAGAGCAACATATTCAGTGTTCAGACGTTTCCTCCCAGCGTTCCCGCATGCAGAGACTGGTGTGACCGGATACCATTATTTTATCGGTGTAACCATCGTCTCGATGATTAAAGGCCAGGTGAGCTCCATTTTTTCCGACCAACTTCATTCCCTCTTGCGTCCCTGCTGTCCCCAACACCTTGAGGCCCAGTGCACGGGACAGTTGACACGCCGCCACGCCCACCTAAACACGCAAACGCCCAGTCACACGTGTGGATGGCATTTTTGAATGTGATCCGAAAGAAGGATAGAAAACGTGGCGCACCCCTCCACTGGCTCCATGGACGAGGACGGTCTCGCCTGCTCTGGCGTGGGCTCTGCAACACAAAACATCCGTTTCTGTGATTGCCTGGTTATCAAAATGACGTTAATGGAGTTTAAAGTTATTTCCTTGCAGGCGATCTCTGTCTTAGCGGAAGGTCCTCGTGGGTTGAAATGAAAAGTGCGAAGGGGGATTGTCTTTTTCTTTTGAATGAAGTCTTACTTGTGGACGAGAGCCCTGTAGGCGGTGAAGTAAGGGATCCCTATGGCTGCACCCTGGTTAAAGTCGAACGCATCAGGCAGCTTGTGGACACAGTCGTCGGCTGCCACGGTGAACTCGGCGTAACCGCCGCTGACTGTCGCCGTGGTGAACACGCGGTCTCCTGCCTGGAAAACACGCAGGCAGAAGCATTCACACGTGGACTACATGCGATGCCAAAAACATGACAACAGTGTCAATTGCAATGAAAAACACCCACAAATCCACAAATGAGAACCGTGCATCCAATGAGGGCAACATCAAGATGGATCACTGCTGTCAGCAACACGGCGGCTTCTGAAGTATGCTAACGCTAGCCAGAAGAGCAGGGTCCAGTAGCGAACCCCTCAGAGTGCTGGTCCAGCAGAGGCAAGGCTTCTTTCATGAGGCGCTGCTACTGTTGCTTAGCAACATGTACAGCTGGAGCTGATCGGACGATGAGCACAGTGGAACCTCGGTGGCCGAACACAATTCCTTCCGTAAACTCTATTTCCCATAATAAATAACGTAAACTCGATGACTCGGTTCCTACGCAGCAGATAAACGACCATTTACACGCCTACAGTCGTATTAATAACTAAACAACAGAAAACACACAACAGTGCAAATAGTCTGAAAAATGAACGCACAATAAAAGTTCATTTAACACAATTCTGCATCATTTCCATCCCGTTGTGGCTGCGTTGTCGGGAGGGAGGGGGAGGGACAGAAGGGAGGGGGAGGGTTATTCCTTCTCTTTAGCTCAGTTTTCTATAGTAAAGTCTGAATCATTGATTTCTCTGGTCGACGAGACGACCTCAATCGTCTGCAGTGACATCACTGAATGGGTCCAGCAACACCTCCGAAGGTAAACGTCACTGCATCCACAAACGATAGTTGAGAGTACCATACAAAGTTCTGGTTGTAAATAACAAGTAATTATTTGAAATGTTGTTTTTGTGATATTTCTAATTTCAATGATTTGCAAATCCGTGCATCTTGCTTTAATTTACATTTTACACATTCTCCAAAACATTTTAAGAAAAGGGGTTGTTGGGGTATGTGAAGTATTTTAGGAATAGGGGTTGGTGCTTCTAGTACGCAGCTTTACTTTTAATCACATTTCTACACAGAAGGTTAAATCTGTAAAGATAAATAGGAAATTAAATAAAACATTCAGCACAGACACAAAAACCTCCATTCATGCACGGAAAGTGCGTAAAAGTAAAATGAATCTATATTGCATGCGCCCAGACGACTGCTCCCCCGGACTCATGCATGCACTCAGCTCTGTTCGTTACGCAGACCTTGACTACAGTGACTCCGTCTCCAACAGTCTCCACCACTCCAGCTGCGTCTGAGCCGGGGGTATAAGGCAGGGGGGGCTTACGGATGTGTGTTCCAGCTCGAATGTACGTTTCCACCGGGTTTACCCCGCAGGCATGGACACGGATCAACACCTACAGCGGGGAGAGAGTGGGAAACCCGTTATATATACTTTATACTACGGTCAGCCATCGATCGTTTATGTTTATAAAGAGATTAACAAAGATCCTAATAGTTCCTTTAGTAGCATGTGTTCAGGGACTGTTATGAGTTTATACGTCATGTATTCATTGCTTTTTCATATTTCTAATACAGACGTGGGCTTAAAACATATGAACGGATGAATTTGATTCGGTTCAGTTTTCAATGAGACAGAGACTCATGTGCTCTGCCCATAGCTCCGCCCACGCGAGGGCGGGGCTGGATGTCATTGGTTCTTTGAATGGCTCGTCTCTGTTGGTGAATGGAGCAGTGGGCGGGCCGCCCCCTGGCCGGGACTGCACGATGATTGGAGGATCCGTGGAGAGACTATTTGCGTTGTTCTTTCTTTACTCTGTAAATAAAACGCACTCGTAATATTTCCTCGTTTCAGTTTAACATCGTTTCTACATGCTCTTATATCGTCGCGTTAGTTCTATTAGCTTCCCCGCCGCGGCTCTGACGCACAAGGCGGATGTTCATAAAGGAAGTGGGAATGTTGTTGTGGATGATATTTAAGGGAGTAAAAAAATAGCACCCCGCCTAAATAAATACACGCTTCGGGTACTCCGTGCGTACTTTTATACTTCTGGGTGATTCTCTGCTTGCGCAACATTTCATGTCCGCATGTTTCCCGGGGGGGGGGCAGGCCGACCCGTCTCAACTCGGATAACAGGAAATAATAGTGAACCCCTCCCCAGGAGAGGGGGGGGGGGCTCGGTGAGTTCCTACTAGAACTTGTGAGAACGCTAATTACGCGTATCGGAACGTTTTACGCGCGCATGGCTGACAGGTGAACGCGTCCACCTGTCCCCGTGTCTTACCTGCCTGCGTCCAGGCCGAGGGACAGTCTGGCCAGAGGACAGCTTGAGGACAGACGGAGCCCCGAACTCAGCCACTCTGACGGCGCTCATCAGTTTGCTGCCCGACATGTTCTCACCAGGCTGGGATCGATGCCCCCCCGAACACGCTGCAGCTCCTGAAGCGGCGGGTCAGTCACGTGGCCAGTGACGTAGGAGGTTCGTACGTCACTGGTTCGGTTACATCGACTCGAGAACGTGACTGTCAGCTAGAAACCAACAACCAAAGTCCACCAAGAATGTGCGACCCAAGTCCAAACACTCCGGGAATCAATCAATGACCAGGCTCGATTGCAGCTTGTTTTATTGACCACTAGATGTCCTGCTCGAGTTCTGTGTGGTTGAAGCCCCGCCCGGCATCACCGGCCCCGGGCACGAGCCCCCGGCGTCACCGGTCCCGGGTACGAGCCCACGGCATCACCGGCCCCGGGCACGAGCCCCCGGGCACGAGTCTTAGATCTTTGATTTCAACTCGTGAAGAAAACGAAAGTGTTCATAGTTGAGTCCAGTGTAATAATAATCTGCATTAAACAGACACATTTACAATGCTGATCATTGTTGTGTGTTTGTCTTGAATGATTATAAAGTAAATGAGACGCGCAGCATCCGGTAATGATCGAAGCATCTGTTACTGTTCGTGTAATTGTTGGACCAAACATCCATCCTTAGTTGGAAACCAACTTCAAACCTTTTCCCAGCCGATTCGATCGATTACTCCGCAGATACATTACTTTAGTCTGATGATGACGTCATCAGGACGCGCCAGTGGCGAGAAGCGGACGGAGCAGGTGGCTCTGACTTTCAGAGGCGGCTTGTCTCACGTTAAATATTAGTGCCATGGCAACCAGACATTGTCTTCAGCAGCCCGTCCCCACCTGAGGACAGGAAGACACCTGGACCCCCCCCCCCCTCACAGCAGGTAGAGCTCAGTGCTTCATTGAGACAGGAAGACACCTGGACGTCCCCGTTAGGACGCGGGGACAGCATGGCATCCTGCAGTCCGCTGCAGAGACTGATCCGTGGACTCCCCTGGCCGTGGACCCCCCGGCCGTGGACCCCCCGGCCGTGGACCCCCCAGCCGTGGACCCCCCAGCCGTGGACCCCCCAGCCCGGACCTCCGAGCGGCTCCTCCAGACTCTACGGGTCTGACTCGCTCACCACAGGTACTTGTGTTCTCTTGAACCCAGGACCAGGCTGCCCGTTTGTCTCACGAGGAGCCTGGAATCGTTCGTTTGGACCGGAGGTTCTGGCGCGGCCCGTCTGGAGATGCAGATCAGAGCCTTAGTTCCGCTTCTGTTCCAGGTTGCAGCCGTCTGTCATTCAGGAGTCACACCTGTGGCGAGCTGAGATCACGCCACGTGGGGGAGGAGGTGACGCTGTGCGGTTGGGTCCAATACCTCAGGTACTCCGGAGCCATAAAGGGAACGTGGACCTCGGGTTCTGTTCCCAAAGGGCCTCGACCTAAACTCGCCTGTCTCCAACAGACAGGGTCTGTTTGTCATCCTGCGAGATTTCAGCGGCTTGACGCAAGTTCTGATCCCTCGGGAAGAAGTAAGGATGAAAACACAGTCATTCTGCTCATGTTTTTTTAGTCCGGTCCGGTCCAGATCCGGTCCAGATCCGGTCCTGACCCGTGTCCCGTCGTGTGCTTTAAGTCTGCCAGGTGTTTAACGGCGCTGCTGTGTGATCTGAAAGCAGAGTCCGTCATCCAGGTGACGGGAAGAGTCCGACAGCGGCCCCCGGGCCAGCAGAACCGGGTGGGTGTCGTCTGAGTGGGACCGACTGGCCTCTCGTGCGCTGAGGATGTGACCCGAACACTGAACCCTGGGGGGGGGGCGGGGCGGGGGGGTTCCTCGCCGCTTTGAAGCAGCCGTTCATGTCTTAACGTTTCTCTGCACCAACAGGCGATGCCGACGGGAGACATCGAGCTCCTGGCCGAGAACGTGGAGGTTTTCAACGTCTGCCGCAAGTTGCCGTTTCAAATAAAAGACTTTATCAAAGTAGGCAGCCGGATGTGCGTGCACGTGCACAGTGCACAGTGCACGTTTACATCTATTTACAGATGCTTCGGCAGACGGTTCCCAGCGGCCGGGCTCTGTCGTCGTTTTTCTTGCGCAGAAGTCCGAGGCGTTGCGGATGCAGTATCGATACCTGGACCTGAGGTCTGCCGAGATGCAGAAGAACCTCAGAATGAGATCTCAGCTGGTGATGAGGATGAGAGAATATCTCTGCAATGTGCATGGTAGGAATGCTCGTTGATTATTATTATTATTAACACGACATTGATCCCGAACCTCCTGATCTGCCCGTTTGACTAGAACCGTCTTCTGTCTCCTTCGTAGGTTTTGTCGACGTGGAAACTCCGACGTTGTTTAAAAGAACTCCGGGGGTAAGAACCGGGTCACTGAGTTCAGCCTCCAGAACAAATGCCTCTCGGGGGGGGGGGGTTGTGGCTAATAGAAAGTCTTTTAGAGCATGGAGCACGAGAACAGCGTGAAGATAACTTAAGGGACTGGAACCGAACAGCTGCTTCGTGGCAGGAAAGCCAGTTTCTGCTGGAGCTAATTGGAGAAAGAGATTGGGGCATCGGGGTCAGAGAGCTGCATGAAGAGGCGCAACCATCGATCACGTTGCCCTCCGATCCGTCGAGCTCAGAACGTTTCAGCGCTCTGCTGACAGGTTTGGAGCTAACCGCTAGCTTCGAATGGGGGTCGAGTCAAATGTGTCCTGTCCATGGTTTGAGGACGCTCACACCTATACTCAGATCCCTGAGGACAGGCGTGGGGTCCCAGAGGACAGGCGTGGGGTCCAAGAGGACAGGCGTGGGGTCCAAGAGGACAGGCGTGGGGTCCAAGAGGGACAGGCGTGCGATCCCAGAGGACAGGCGTGCGGTCCAAGAGGACAGGCGTGGGGTCCAAGAGGGACAGGCGTGCGATCCCAGAGGACAGGCGTGGGGTCCAAGAGGACAGGCGTGGGGTCCAAGAGGACAGGCGTGCGATCCCAGAGGACAGGCGTGGGGTCCAAGAGGACAGGCGTGGGGTCCAAGAGGGACAGGCGTGCGATCCCAGAGGACAGGCGTGGGGTCCAAGAGGACAGGCGTGGGGTCCAAGAGGACAGGCGTGCGATCCCAGAGGACAGGCGTGGGGTCCAAGAGGACAGGCGTGGGGTCCAAGAGGACAGGCGTGGGGTCCCAGAGGACAGGCGTGGGGTCCCAGAGGGACAGGCGTGGGGTCCAAGAGGACAGGTGTGGGGTCCCAGAGGGACAGGCGTGGGGTCCCAGAGGACAGGCGTGGGGTCCCAGAGGGACAGGCGTGGGGTCCCAGAGGACAGGTATGGACAGGCTCATTTTTTTGTGTTTCAGGGAGCCAAAGAGTTTGTGGTTCCCTCCAGAGAGCCGGGCCGGTTTTACTCTTTACCCCAGAGTCCACAGCAGTTTAAGCAGCTTCTGATGGTGGCTGGTGTCGACAGGTGAGTGCGAACCTGAGCGGGGGGGCTGGTAGCTCAGCAAAAGAAGAGCAGAGCCCGGAATGCTCTCCATCGAATGGACAATAACCTCAGGGTTTGTCTTTCGATGTCCTCGTGCAGGTATTTCCAGATAGCCCGGTGCTACCGAGATGAAGGCTCCAAGCCCGACAGGCAGCCCGAGTTCACCCAAGTAAGACACGCCCTGCTCGTCTGCAGCCGCAGCACTGAAACACTGTACCTCACACACCTCCTCCCGGTGTCCCCCCCAGGTAGACATAGAGATGTCTTTTGTGGACCAGGCGGGGGTCATGTCCCTGGTGGAGGGCTTGCTGCAGCACTCCTGGCCTGCAGAGAAAGGTGCCATCGACGTTCCGTTCCCAACGATGACCTATGACGAGGCCATGAGGGACTACGGCGTGGACAAGCCCGACACCAGACTGGGCATGAAGGTGGGCAGCCTGGGGGGGTCCCAGGGTCCGAGACCCGAGTCCGTCTATGGGACCCGTTTCATGTGACCTTTCCCCTTCTCCATCTGTCCAGCTCATCGACCTCAGTGAGTTGTTCCGATCGACGGCTATTGAGTTCCTGCAGTCGGCGCTCAAGCAGCCGGACGGTTCTGTTCGGGCCATCCGTGTCCCCGGCGGAGCGGTAAGAACCAAACTGTGTCCTGCTGAAAGGACTTCGTCTGAGCCGTGTCATAGCAACCAGTCTTTCGTCTCTTGCTGGCAGACCTTATTCACCGGGAAGGATCTGGAGCAGCTTCAACAAGCCGCGAAGACGCAGTTTGGGACGGTGAGTTTGTCTTTCTGAATCGCTGCAGCTTCAAATCTATTGTCTTCTTGTTTTGAACTCATGATTGAAGATGCTCTGGAATAAATGTAAAAAGAACATTTCATCCTCAGACTACCTCATCAGGGGTTCTGGAGAACAAGCGGCTGATTGATGCTGATCCACTGTGTGTGTGTGTGTGTTCTGTCCTCAGGACCTCAGATTGGTTCTGATCCTTTCTGTGTGTGTGTGTGTGTGTTCTGTCCTCGGGACCTCAGCGTGGTTCTGATCCTTTCTGTGTGTGTGTGTGTGTGTGTGTTCTGTCCTCGGGACCTCAGCGTGGTTCTGATCCTTTCTGTGTGTGTGTGTGTGTGTGTTCTGTCCTCAGGCCCTCAGCGTGGTTCTGATCCTTTCTGTGTGTGTGTGTGTGTGTTCTGTCCTCAGGCCCTCAGCGTGGTTCTGATCAGAGCAGATGGAACAATGAAATCTGCCCTGGGGAAGCTGCTGCCGGACTCGGCTGCAGGTGAGCTGCTGCAGGCGACTGGATCCGGACCCGGAGACCTGCTGCTGATGGCTGCTGGTTCCCGCCGCACTGTGGTAAAGTCCCACTCGTCCACTGTGGACTGATGAAGTGGTCCATGTTTGTGCTGTCGTCCGTCCGACCCGCTGTGTCTTTGACCCCCCCGCCCCCACCCCCCCCTCCCTTAGTGTCCTTTGATGGGTAAACTCCGCCTGCAGTGCGCAGAGCTCCTGGAGTCTCGTGGCGTTCCGCTCCGCGACCCCTCGACCTTCCACTTCCTGTGGGTTGTGGACTTTCCTCTTTTCTTGCCCAAAGAAGGAGAGCCGGAGCAGCTGGAGTCGGCCCATCACCCGTTTACGGCGCCGCTGCCGGAGGACGCGGCGCTGCTGTACACCGAGCCACGCCAGGTAACCCCCCCCGACAGTCACACGCACCAGCACCCGCGTGCGGGACGCGTCACGCGTGCCCTGCCTTTCCCAGGTGCGGGGTCAGCACTACGACTTGGTGCTCAATGGCAGCGAGATTGGCGGAGGCTCCATCCGGATCCACAAGGCCTCAGAACAGCTCCATGTGCTGAAGAACATCCTGAAGGTCACTACTTGTCCCCCCGTTACTCGTGATCCGCCCGCGATGCTTGCGGGTCGAATCCATTGCGATCGTGTGTGTGATGCAGGAGGATCCGAGTCTTCTTCTCCACCTGCTGGAGGCTCTGGATTCCGGAGCGCCCCCTCATGGAGGCATTGCTCTGGGTAAGGAGGCGACAACCATGGTGCAAACACAAACTGTGTCATATATCATTTTATATTTTGCTTCAGTGTTAAAGTAGTAGTTGTATATTGAGCAGAGCATATATATAAATGTATTTATAATATCCAATACAGTTACAAATGCTCTAGTTATGACGTAAAAGCGTTGAGTCGTCTAACTACTCCATCCTCTTCTAGGCTTGGACCGGCTGGTCTCCATCATGGTGGGGGCTGCTAGCATCCGTGACGTCATCGCCTTCCCGAAGTCACTACGAGGACGCGACCTGATGAGCTGTGCCCCTGACCTGATATCGGAGGAGGAGCTGAAGGCTTACCACATCGCTGTCAAATGGCCAGAGGAGCGAGAACAAGAGGAGGAATGAGGAGGATGAGGAGACAGTCAGCAGGTGAGGCTGAATCCTGGGGAGCCAGCTAGCCAACAGAGAGGAGGTGATCTTGTGATTGCATCTCAGTACTCTTTGATATGAATTGGAAGAGAAGAAGAAACATGGAAATCTAGAACTGATGTTACTCAAATGCAAAGTTTGTTCTCTCATTTTATCACATAATGGTCCAAATGTTTGACAAACGGTCAACAATGTGATCAATAAAAGGTCGATTCTGTTCAAAGTATTTGTGAATAAGGCTTTTTGAATCTTTTTTTTTTAATGATTTCACCCAATAAAGAAGTGTAAAACATTAAAATGTTTGTCTGTGACGTTCTAGTCATGCAAAATACACAATAACAACAAATTAAAGACCAATAGAAAGCGGCTCATAAAGATATTGATCCTTGTCACGTGAAGCGAAGCCTTACATTTCTAGATTTCACTCATTTATTCAAGTTATTGAACACATTTGCATAAACCCAATGCATTATTAATATTAATTTCCAAACGGGAAGCCGACAGCGATGACGACACAAGCGGTGAACCGGAAGTGAATGGAGTCGCGTGCTCGTCACCGCTGCGCCGTCTCCGTGACGTCGAGGAAGGACATTGGTGAACAGAGATGCGATTGTCCTAACTAGTACTGAGACTAGTTAGGACAATTCTCACGCTGGTTAACCGGTGACCTGCCACGACAGTCGCGGCGGTCGGTTTCCCGTTGACCTCCATAGGCGGACTAGCGCTAGCTGAATAGCCCGGCGTGCTAGCCGAATAGCCCGGCGTGCTAGCCGAATAGCCCGGTGTGCTAGCCTAATAGCCCGGTGTGCTAGCCACCTTCCTGCCGCTGGTTCGTGGTAGGCGACGTGTTTATTCAGCGCCAGGTAGGGGAGTGGCCGAGCCGACGGTGACGGTGACACGTCACTTAGCACCGGCCGCGGTCCGGGTTAGCTGCGCTGCGCTGCGCTTCGAGCGACCGTCCTGATGGTGGCTCCGATGGGAATCCGGCTGTCACCGCTCGGTGCGGCGGTGTTCTGCCTGCTCGCTGTCGGCGTCATCTACCACCTGTATGCGGGAGTCATCTCTAACCGCTACGCCGCTTTCAGGTGAGGCTCCTCTCGCTCCACGCGTCCCAATTCCTTAGGAATAATACAAATATCTGGATGAAAACAGGCCTAATACTCAGTCTGTGTACAATCTGGCAGATTTGAATGGTTGGCTATCCATTTACCACGAATTGTGGTTACACGATTTTTGATTCAGCTTTATTAAATTAAAGGAGTAATTTCAATCAATCACAGTAAAGTTAGATCAGTTATTAAAGATTTAATTCGGTTATAATGGAGTTCCCACTCCCACCGCTACGCCAGTGACACCCAGCGCTGTCCGTCCACTCGTCAGGATCCGATTCATTCGAGATGCATCTGTTAAAAGCTCCGATGCGATACGATTCCGTTGCGTCCCTTCCCATGATGCATCTGGATTCAAGTTCAACATCTGCCAAAGCCACCGTTTCTAAGGTGAAAGTGTTGTCTTCCTGTCCCTTCGTCTCTGCAGAGGGAGGACGTCCGTGGATCTGAGGGACCTGCTGGCTGTGTCCGTGGAGGCGGCCGTCCTCGGTGGCAAAGAGGTGAAAACTGAAAACACGACTCCAACAAATGTTACGCGAGCGCCGGCGTTTTGTTCATTACCAACGAGTTCACCGTTTTCTCTTTCTTGTTAAATCGGCATTTGGAATTGGAGCGATTCGACGCTCGTTTAGAACGACTAGGACAATGGATGCTTCCTGCTCGGGTGACCTGGCGGCGGAGCAGGTGCTCCGGTCGTGACCTGCTCTGTGCGTGTTTTCCTGTCCAGGTGAAGGCGGTGCGAGATGAGAATCACCTGGAAGAGAAGTCCAAGGGAAAGACGAGGGAGGGAGCCAGCGAGCCTCTCACGAAGGGCGACCTGCAGTCTCACGTCAAGATGTATAACCTCCTCAAGAGCAGCTTCCCCGGAGTCACGGTGAGCCCCCCCCCCCCCCCAGGTCTTCAACCGCCTCGCCCGCCTTCATCTCTCACCTCACTGCTTGCAGTCGTGTGGTGGCGCTGCATGAATGGTGATGCTTGAGACTCAGGGTTCCCCTTTCCCGCGCGTCGTCCAGGTGAATAGCGAGGAGCACGACAACCTGGAGGACGAGGTCACCTGGAGCCGGCAGATCCCAGATGACATACTGGCGAAGGTGGAGGGAGGCAAGCTTGTTCCTGCCAACCGCGTCACCGTGTGGATCGATCCTCTAGACGCCACCCAGGAATATACAGGTGTGTCCAGGTGTTCCAGATGTTCCAGAGGTGCAGCCCGCGTTACTCCTCTTGATGAGAAGATGGAGAGAATCTCCAATGTCAGTGTGTGTGTGTGTGCGTGTGTGAGAGAGGTATGTTTCCAATCCTCTTAGCTGGGTGTTTCTTGTTTGGGCTCTTGTTCCCCCTGTTTGGGCTCCTGTTCCCCCTGTTTGGGCTCTTGTTCCTCCTGTTCCCCCTGTTTGGGCTCTTGTTCCTCTTGTTCCCCCTGTTTGGGCTCCTGTTCCCCCTGTTTGGGCTCTTGTTCCCCCTGTTTGGGCTCCTGTTCCTCCTGTTCCTCTTGTTCCTCCTGTTTGGGCTCTGCTCTGACACACGCTCCACTCCCTGGCGCTCCTTGGCTTTGTGCTAATCCAGAACGACTCAACGCCTCCGTAGGCCGCCCGCCTGCCACGTTGACAGGGCTGAAGCGTCGCTACTCGCTACCCCTCCCCCAGCCAGCAGTCGCCTCCGCTGCTTGCTAATGGCCTACCTGTCGCTACTGCAGAGTTGGAGTTAATTCCCCGGGGGGGCAGCCTCGAGGCCAACCTTTTCTTGGTCGACAGTAGAGCGCTAGCTAACGTTCACCTCAAACCCTCCACTGTCTGCTGCGGGTCCTCCTTGGGGGGGGTCCATGTGGTCAGAGCTGATGGAATCAAGCTCCACCCGGCTCAGGAGAAAGGGCAGCCTGCAGAGTCCAAATGATTTAGAATCAATACAATTCATTGAACCTCGTCTTGTAATATATTGTTATTTTTTTAAACTCTCCTGTCTAACGAAACCTCGCTGCGTTTCATTCAAGGTGAATGCTGAGATACCTGCTGAGCTCACTCTTCCTCCTTATCCTCTTCCTCCTTACGTCTCTCCTCTTTCGTGTCCTGATTGTTTTCTAGAGAATCTCTTGAAGTACGTCACCACGATGGTGTGTGTGGCTGTCGATGGTAAACCGATGATCGGGGTCATTCACCAGCCGTTCACTGGTTTCACCGGTAAGTGTGTGTCCGTGCGGATTAATCGACGAAGGGAAACGCATTGATCTTTGGGTTGCCTCTCTCTCAGCCTGGGGCTTTGTAGGTCAGGGGTCCAATATGCAGCGCCGATCGTCCTACAGCACCAACCCTCCAAATGTGATTGTGTCGCGTTCTCACCCCGGACAAGTGGAAAGTTATGTCCGTAGTGCTTTTGGCAACGGCACGACGGTCATCTTAGCGGGCGGGGCAGGTGAGGCCGTCTTTCTGATCCTGAATTTATGTTATTTGAAACGAATCCTTTTCAAACACACGTGCATATTTCCTGTACTTCATGAAACATGCCCGCATCGCCTCGGCTAGCCCAGCGTCCGTCAGCTAATCGCGTTCTATTTATAGCCCAGATTCACAAAGGGCAGTTTGGGTTGTTCAATCGGTACAGAGTAACACCTGCTACTCTTGAGGAGGAGGGAGAGCGACGGATGAGGGATCCATCTCTAGGCCGGTGAACGAGCGCTGGATGTTCATAACAGGAAATGAGTCGGCGCCGTCGTCCACGTTAAATCACTACCATGAAAGATGCAGATCAGCCTTTCATCACAAAATGGTGAAATCCTTCATTATTTTTGCCACTGGTGATACGTTGAGAAAATGGCGTCCATCGTGTCGAGGAATGCGGCGTCTCCAGGACGGAAGACGCTCTGTGTCTAACTCCACATCTGTCAGCAGAGCGGCGTGATGAGGACGCCACGCCTCCTTCCTGTTGCTCAGCTCTCTCACTCTCTCTCTCTCTCTCTCTCTCCCTCCCCAGGATATAAGGTCCTGTCACTTTTGGACATGCCTTCGAGTACATCTGGAGACATGGACAAGGGAGACGCTTACATCCACATCACCTTCATTAAGAAGTGGGACATCTGCGCCGGAGCAGCACTACTGAATGCTATAGGTATTGAAGCGACTATACCTATTGATTCCATGTTCGCGTTGGTTTAGCCAATCGGAATGGACTACACGTCTATATTTAGGGCTCCGGAATTCTGTTTCTGAATCCTAATTTTGTGTCGGGATTAAATAGTCCAGGCAAAGGTAGTTATTCCGTACCATTGGAGCTTTAAACTGGGAATCATCTGGACAGCGCGTGTCCAGCCTGATGGGACAGAAATGCTGCTGGACGTCCCCCGCTGTCCTCAGCGAGTCGTTAGTCAAAAGACACGGAGAGCCAAACGTAGAAGTGTCTTGATGTAATGGAAACGCTTGTGACTGACTGTCTGTGCTTTTACCAGTAGAGGTATCCACGGTAACCAATACCTGAGTGTCATCCGTTAATACCAATCACTGGATCAATAACGCATCACAATGGTCTTAGGAGGTGAAATGACCACCCTGAGGGGGGGACGCATCGACTACAGTGCGTCACCACTCAACACGGGAGGACTGGTGGCCAGCATCGGGGTGGACCATCGGGCCTTGGTGGACAGACTGCCCGAGTGGGACCCTGAGAGACACTGAGACGGTCCGGGCGGGTTCAGGGCGACGCCATCAAACACCTGCCAATCACAGGCTCTGGATTCGCTCGCAGGCATGGAACCAGCCAAAAGACAGTGCAGCGGTCGACACACGCACACGCACACACACACACACACACGCACAGGGAACGCTGGACAGCAGGATGACTCTTATTTGAAAAGTTAAACTGAGGAGCACAAAGCTGGACATGAACACAACACCTGTCCTGGTGGACACGATGTCCGTTGTGTTCCCTGATATTCCGGGGAACAGAACGCCGTGGAGACGGACATGCCAAACGGGACCGGGCATTGAGACTGGGGGGGGGGGGGCGCTGCTCTGTGATGCAGGCTTTCATCTCCTGTAACACAAATGAAGCACAAGCGGGGTCTCCATCTTCATTTCTCAGGGGTCTCTATGGAAATCAGGGGGGGGGGGGTGGGGGGTGAAGTTCTTGGGGTCCAGAAGTGCAGCTAACAGGTTGACCTGAGACTGCTTGTTGCTATGGTAACACCATGTACAGAACCCATTCAATGTGAATGTCGCCTGTCAAATGGCAGAATCACAGAAAAACTCATTTCCTCTGATCCGAGGAACTCTCGACTAACGTGTTAACTCTGAAGGTGATTGGGTCTCTGCTTTCTAACCATAATGACATTAAGCTTCCTGCTTGGTTCTGGGGATTTACCGAACAACCGAGGCTTCAGAGACACGTATTTTGTCTCCAACGTGGAGCTGAAGGAAAGTTCCTGAAGGGGGACATATTTAATAACCACGCTCTACCTTTGGCTCGTACATGAGTCGAAGAAGAAGAACAGCAGAGTGGATAAAGTTTATTTTTGGTGGTAATGTTCCTGCAAAAATGTTTGTGTGCTAAAAACGAGGTGGCTTCATTTCCAGAGCCGTTTCTGACGCTGTTTGAGACAGATATTTCATGTAAGTGTTTGGGAACCGCGTTAACTTTTAGAGAAACATGGGACCTTTAAGTTTTAGTCGACCGGGGGAACGTTGAGGAACAGTTTTTCATGTGTCCGTGTGAGTGGAGCGTTATAAAACTGTGAATCCATGATGGCCGTAAAGCAGCTTCGTGGTTACTCTGCCTCTAACCTTCGATTCGTAGCAGCAGCTGCAGCAGGCAGAGACGGACAGGCTGGATTCCAACCTGTTCTTGCAGACTGTTGGGCGACACCGGGTTACCCGGCCATGGATTATTGATCGACAGAACCAGTTTCAATAAAACACCAGTATGCATGATGCTGTGGGCTCCTCTGCTTTTACTTTAAGAAAGAATTAGAAGGAAAAGAAAAAAATAGCAAAACAAGGATACTATATACTATCAATGTTCCAATGGTGTCATCATTTGTGATATCAAAATGTTTTGTTTTAATAGTTACAGTATTCCACATTTCTTAGCATTAAATAATGTCACTGTAGCATTGTGAAACAGAATTTGAAACAAACTAATAATCAGTGAATGATCTTACTTGATCACTAAGTTTATACCAGGTAAATTGTTTAACATTTCTGTTCAAAGTTCTCCAGATATCTATTACTTTATTATTGTTGCCCCTAGCGAAGCAGAAATACAGCATTACTCTTAACTGACTCTTTCAGACCCCTTGTAATAACACATATATATATATATATAAATGGAATGTAGAGCACATGAACAAAGATAGTACAGAAGTTTACAGAGGTAGAGTAAACGCTGAGCGAGTTGCGCTCCCTGTTGAAATGCTCTGCCAAACCCGGAGCTCTTTAAGGACAGATGAACCGGAGACGATTTTTTTATTCATATAAAAATGAAGTGAAATTTTGTCATTGAATCTAAGCTCCAGAATGTCATGTCGGTCAAAGCCTGATTTGAAATCCAGTCGTATCTCGTTTCCGTCTCCTTGACCGGACTGTCTGCGCCAGGACCGTCAGCCACCAAGGACATTTCTGATGAGTCACATTGTCCTCTGGTCCAGTAATAAATCATAGTAATCTCCGGCTTCCATCCTAATGGCAGCGTTCCACTCACCCACCACTAGATGTCGACAGCATCAAACCCTCATCGTGTCCCTGCAGAGGGACAGAGGGTGCCGAAGGACGAATGTCCTGAAATGCATTACATCATTCTCCACTAATATGATAATATATCACAGGCCCTGAGTGCGGTGCCAAGAATGAGAGGGCCATAATCCACACAAGGAGCGCTGCAAATGTGAACAAGGGGATAAGGTGGAAGCAGTGTGGAAGGAGAGGGGGGGGGGGCAGTGCTGAAGGTCATTCCAGTCATTATTCCTCAATATGAGCAGGAGACGAGAATCACTAAATAACCATGACGAGGGGGGACTGTGAGACATTCTGTCCGTCTTCTGTCCTTGCCTTTGTTTTTCCTGTCATATCTGTTTATCTTTTGCCTTTGTTGTATCTTTTAACTCATTTTATCCCTTTTTGCTGTCATTCCAAAGAGAGAGGAGAACAGAAAGAGGAGAGAGAGAAATAAAGGAGAGATGGGAAGGTTGGGATGTGGGAGCCACTGCAGTATCCGAAAAAAGAGAGGAAGGGAGGAATGACAAAATGATGGCAGGGGAGGAGAAAGGATGGATTAAGAAAGAAGTCCCGAGTCCACCTGTAGAATATTATACAGAAAGGACAGACCAGATTAGGGAAAAGGTGAGAAGGGGAGGAGGGCAGGAGCAAAACGACATGCCAGATGTTGGGCAGGCGGGGTTAGGCCAGATGTTGGGCAGGCGGGGTTAGGCCGGATGTTGAGCAGGAGGGGCTAGGCCAGATGTTGAGCAGGAGGGGCTAGGCCAGATGTTGAGCAGAAGGGGTTAGGCCAGATGTTGGGCAGGCGGGGTTAGGCTAGATATTGGGCAGGCGGGGCTAGGCCAGATGTTGGGCAGGAGGGGCTAGGCCAGATGTTGGGCAGGCGGGGCTAGGCCAGATGTTGGGCAGGCGGGGCTAGGCCAGATGTTGGGCAGGCGGGGCTAGGCCCTTTTACATCCGGAGGTCTCGCGTACACAAAGACAAACTGACACCTCAGAGTCAGACACATGCTGCTTCTTCTTCCAGGGTAATCAGCTACAATAAACGAGTCTCTGCCGCTGTTCTCATGAAAGGTACATCTTATTTTATTTTTGTCATGAAATACTGTGGAAAAATAATGTGTAAATAAAGCCTGAATTCAAATAGAGAAACATGAAAATAAAGGAAACTTTCAGTAACATCTTACACGGTTTGTACAACTAAATGAAATGAATTATAAACCCGACAGGAGCGTTTAGCACAAGGACAGAAATAAAAGCCTCGCGTCTCTCGTGCAGCTCGACTCGTGCAGCTCGACTCGTGCAGCTCGACTCGTGCAGCTCGACTCGTGCAGCTCGACTCGTGCAGCTCGACTCGTGCAGCTCGACTCGTGCAGCTCCTCTGGAAACACGGAACCTTCTCAGTGCACGGATCACAGCTGTCCGAACCGTTTCAGGCAGCTGAGGGAAGATCCAGTTACTCTTCATCCATGCCTCCCACAACCAGCCCGCTTTAAATCAGGGCTCACCAGTTACCCTCGCCAGTAAATTCCTGCCCCCCCCCCCCCACCCACCCATGTGTATGATTGAACCTTTTCTCTTTTCTTTGTAAAAGCTCACGGTTTGGTTTGAAATAATAAATCAACATTCAGTCCCAGACAGAGACGTGTCCTGAGGAACTTCTCAATACTGGCAGATTGTTCATCACTTCTCTTCATCACACAAAGAGGATTCAAATAGTTTCCTTGACAATTTGGGGGGGGTCGTTCAAGCGAAGCAGCAAGTGAGATTCTTCATTTTTGCTGCAGTGCATCTGATATTGTGTTGATTTAGTCCGAGTTTCCATTTTTTAAATAATACTTTATTTAAAAAGTATTATCCCACACAGAAGGTAGCTAGCTGGGATTGTTTATTTAAAATGCTTGATTTAGGATTAATATAATCTCTGAACAATCTGCAGTGAAGCAGTTACAAAAGGCCATTTTTTTTTTTTGCCATTTTGATATCATAAAAATTCAAATACAAACAGAGTAGATAATAGATATCATAGAGAATGTGAGGATTGTTACTAAAGTGCGGGTACAGAAAGGACATTCAGTTAATGTTAATCTAGAGGGATTCTGAGTGCAGATTTAAAGGAGTCATGGGCGGTGCTGTAGCTACCCTTTGGATATACATAGCACCCCTTTAGCACCCCCAAGAACTGTGGCGACCGAAACAATGATAGAAGATGAAACAACTCTGACGAGTCGAAGGTTGATTGATCAGCCCCCCCCCCCCTCTCTCTAATTATCACAGAATAAAATCAAACTGTGGACACTACAGTTCAAACACACGCTTTATACACAGTAATCTCTGTCACTGCTTTGTAACTCCACAAAGCAATACCAAGAAAATAAGACTTCAAATACTGATTTTCATACAAAGAAGAATACATGAACGCTGGGGAGGATTTCATGACAGATGCCCCCCCCCCCCAAGACAGACACATTAACGCGAGCTACAATTCTACTCCATATGTCATCATCTTAAAGTAAAATATGGAAGCAAGCTTTGTTCAGAGAGGCTCAGCCTTTAGCACAGGCGCTAAAGCAGGTAGGATGATATTCATTTGCCACAGGCGAGAAAAACAAGTGTAGCGTTTGTACCACGGGTAAAAGTACACACGGAAAAGACAGGAAACCATGTCAAATACAAGAGTCAGTCCTTTTCATCGCTAAAGCAACGCTTACAATTTACATTTATACCTCGTATGACGTCTTTTACATGCTCATGTATGACGTATTTTACATGCTCATGTATGATGTATTTTACATGCTCATGTATGACGTCTTTTACATGCTCATGTATGACGTATTTTACATGCTCATTTATGACGTCTTTTACATGCTCATGTATGACGTCTTTTACATGCTCATGTATGACGTATTTTACATGCTCATGTATGATGTATTTTACATGCTCATGTATGACGTCTTTTACATGCTCATGTATGACGTCTTTTACATGCTCATGTATGACGTATTTTACATGCTCATGTATGACGTCTTTTACATGCTTATGTGCCCCACTGCCAACAAGCAGCCTACCTGCCTGGCCTTGCCCCGTTTTGGTTCACCTTTGTACGTATAGTGATGTTGAAGTCAAATGCAAAATACTGCTACAACTGTGTAAAATGGTTGTAAAGAGGTAATAGTATGCAGTACCCTGGCTGTGGTACCATCTAAAGTTTAAAGGGTACTCAATCTGCCTTTCTGGATTGGCGTTACATCGTGACCTTGGAGCTGCAAACTCTGTCTCTTCTTCTAAACAGACATGGTTTGGCATTGGTTTCCTGTCTTGGAGTATTTATTCAAAACGGGGGCTGTAATGACAGTTTTACAGCCCCTGAGCTTACTACCCTCCCTCTGTGAAGGACTGATCGAGTATAAAGACACCATGATTACATCCAGAGACGATGAGATTTCATTTTAGTGTACAAAAAGGTGGGGTAGAATTGTTTACAGCATGAATAAGTGAGTTTTTCCTAATATGTCCCCTTTAAATGAAAGGACTTGTACAGTAGCTGCCGCAGTAGAGGACAGATAGTAATGCTGAATGGAATTATGAACATGTTAGAGGCCAATCATATCTAACAAAGCTAAAACATAATACCATGGGAAAATATCAGACAGAAGATAACATTAAAGGTCGCTGTGAACAAGCTAGCAAACTTCTGATCGAGTACCATAGGAGCTAGATAAACTTCACTTTGATATGTTAGACTACACTTTGCACAGCACAGCTCAAAGCATCCGTGCTGCAGATTCGCCATCCATCGTTCCGACTGTGAAAACAGGCAGTCAAGACAGAAGGCTGGAAGTCAAAGAAAGAGTTTCACACCAAAGAGGAATATCTGTCAAACAGACTTCCTTTGGCTTGACATTTATCAATTTGGAAAGACACTCTTCTGAAATGTCTCATTTAAGCCTCCATCATCTTCCGTCCATCACGCTTTACAGAAATGCAAAAGGTTTCCAATAAGAAACGTTAAAAAGTGACTTTCACCCAAAATGCTGAACCTTTGGTCCACAACTCCTTAGAAAAATACTATAAAATGTTTCTGAACGCCTTTTCTTCATACGTCTCAGTATAAATATGGAAGAAAAAAAAAAATACTATCCTACTGTGCAAGTGAGAGAAACAAATACTTGTTGACACTTGAGGGCAGGGGAGGTATCTTTTTGTAGAACTTCATCAAATGAAAACACACTCCTGCCACGCCTCATTTCACAAACACTTTACACAGCATTGACCTTGAATGAAATGTGTCGTGATGACAGAAAGCACAGATGGGCACATCGAGACACCGGCATGTACACAACATGTTTCGCCGTGTCATTGTCCGTTCTTTACAAAAGAAGACGCACCTCAATCCGGTGGCGTGTTGGCACATCAGTACGGCTGTCCTGCCTCAGTCAACGTAGTTCTGGTTAGCAACGGCCACTGGGTAGGCTTAGGCCAAGTAACTGATCAAAAAGTGGCAAGTAAATGTTCAGTCCAAGCTGCCTCGTTGCTGCGATGCACTGGAACAGGAAGTCTGCAGAGATCTGGTCTTTTCAATTGGAATATGTGAGAGAGTGAGAATTCCAAGGAGGCTTGCTGTCGGTCGCTGCACTGCATCAGATTGTGTGGGTTCATGAAATATCTCGACGACCCAAATCTCCATTTGTGGTTATTTACAGAGGTGGGGCTGGGAGATGGTCCGGATGCAGTCCCGACGTGGACTCTGGACTCTGGACACCTGGAACGCTTCGTCTTTCTCTCTTCAAAGTGCTTTCAGTTCCGCCTCTCATGATTGTGTCTCTCGCTGTTCTTCTCATTGGAGCATAAACAATGTGCACAATAGAAAGTCTGCGCAAAGGAGGATAGATGCTGCTTTACACGCGTAAAATGTATTGCTGCTACCTGTTACAGGCAGTGCTGCCAACAGCATGCTGTGAGTGGCTGGGGCGTCTCACTGGCTCAGGAAATGAACCGCACTCCATGCACTTGTTGCTATGGAGACACAGATGTATTTGTTTACGTTTTTCACATGTATGTATGTATGTATGTATGCATGTAAAGAGTGTGTATGAGTGTTTCTCAAACATGAGTCTGCATCCTTTGAGTGTGTCTTTGGGAATATTCAGAGGGTGGAGACGAGTAGGAGAACCGAGTGTTGCTTCCATACTGCCCCAGTCCTGTCTCGGGACTTTGCTCTCCCTGCCCTGGCCCTGGCCCTGGTCCTGGCCCTGGCCCTGGCCCTAGTCCTGGCCCTGGTCCTGGCCCTGGCCCTGGCCCTGGCCCGCTCCCTTGTCCTGTTGGATACATCTCATAGGCTGGTCCTTCCTCTATGGGTGGAGCAAAACCCATACGGTAGCTGGGATACTGGCACGGGTATCCGTAGTTGTCATAAGACAGCTGTGTCGTGCTGTCCAGCGTGCCACAGTCTCCAGGATAATCTCCAGGTGATTGAAGAGCTGGATTAGGAGGCGCTTTCTGGCTCTGTGGAACTCTGGAAAAGGTGTTTAACTGGGCATAGGAGGTATGGGACATCCTGGATGGGGGGCGGGGATCGTAGCAGCCTGCTCTTGAGCCTGGCACTGCACTGGGTGGAACGGCACCGCTGGCGGCGCCCGAGGTTCCGCTGGAAGCGGCACCGGCTGGTCCGCTGTTTGAGTTGGATGGACGAAACTCACCCTGGTAGTGGATGGCATGGGACTGGGGGCGGGCCTCATCGTGGCTGGTGGCTCTGACGTTGTAGTAGCCGTTGGTTGGATCCTGGGTTAGAATGTAAGAGTGGTCGGGTTAAGGTCAGGGTCCGGACTAGGGTTCCTCCTTTATATACTGAGCCATATTAAAAACATCTGCCTCATGCAATCCTTCACATCTGTGTCAATATAGTTCTGTATGCTGTCATTTTGTCAAAACACACTGCAGACTTGGTGCACTTTGTGTTACATGACATGTAATAGCATGAGCGATGCAGCCCGTAGCATGTACATGGCATGTAATAGCATGAGCGATGCAGCCCGTAGCATGTACATGACATGTAATAGCATGAGCGATGCAGCCCGTAGCATGTACATGGCATGCAATAGCATGAGCGATGCAGCCCGTAGCATGTACATGACATGTAATAGCATGAGCGATGCAACCCGTAGCATGTACAAGGCATGTAATAGCATGAGCGATGCAGCCCGTAGCATGTACATGGCATGTAATAGCATGAGCGATGCAGCCCGTAGCATGTACATGACATGTAATAGCATGAGCGATGCAACCCGTAGCATGTACAAGGCATGTAATAGCATGAGCGATGCAGCCCGTAGCATGTACATGGCATGTAATAGCATGAGCGATGCAACCCGTAGCATGTACATGGCATGTAATAGCATGAGCTATGCAGCCCGTAGCATGTACATGTCATGTAATAGCATGAGCGATGCAGCCCGTAGCATGTACATGACATGTAATAGCCTGAGCGATGCAGCCCGTAGCATGTACATGGCATGTAATAGCATGAGCGATGCAGCCCGTAGCATGTACATGTCATGTAATAGCATGAGCGATGCAGCCCGTAGCATGTACATGACATGTAATAGCCTGAGCGATGCAGCCCGTAGCATGTACATGGCATGTAATAGCCTGAGCGATGCAGCCCGTAGCATGTACATGGCATGTAATAGCATGAGCGATGCAGCCCGTAGCATGTATACATGAACACGACACACACAACCTTCAGTTCACCAGGAGGATGGACATGGTTTCAGATGCAGGCTGACCTGGACAGCAGCTCACTGGCAGCAATTAAGTTGTGTTGTATGTTGTGTTAAAGTATATTATGTCATGTCATGTTATGTTGTGTCGTGTCATGTTACATTACATTACTTTATGTCATCTTGATAAGTTATATTGTTTTGTTACCTGTAATGTTATGTCACGTTGTGTCATGTTATGTTGTGTTAAAGTACATTACATTATGTCATGTTATGTCATGTCATGTCATGTTGTGTCATGTTACATTACGTTACTTTATGTCATCTTGATAAGTTATATTGTTTTGTTACCTGTAATGTTATGTTGCGTTAAGTTAAGTGTAAGTCAAGTTAAGTTACGTTATGCTATCTTGGTGAGTCATGCTACGTTGCTTTATTTAATAGCACAGCCAGCTGGCTAAAGTGTTGTTGTTAAGAAGACGCATTAAACCAAACCTAAGGCAAAGTCAGATCTGATAATGGACGCTTTGATGGAGTTCTGATCAAGCTGCGGCTCATGCAGGACTCAAGTTTCCCAGCGCTGGACAGAAACAACGCCGACACGCCTTACCTTGAGCTCGTACTCCTCCCTGGTGTCGCTGTCGCTCCTGATGTCCTGCTTCAGGTCTATGTCATCTTTGAAGGGCTGAGTGGAGGGAGAGAGGGAAACAGAGGGCAGAAACTAAACCATCAAACAACGAAACACAAACACGGAAAGAGGGAGGGTGAGAAAGGAAAGAGGGAGGAAGAGAGGGAGGGAGAGGAAAAGAGAGTTTCAGGTTTTTCCATCCCAAGAGAGAGGAAGTCGAGAACGACCGTTTGTTTTTTGGAAAAAGGTTTTGGGACGAACTTTAAAACCGCTCCAGAGGAGCCTCGTCAATTAGGTTGTCCATGCAGGACGTCCAGGGGAGGACTCTTTTCTTAAGGAAAGGACAGGGACGGCGTCTTGTGTGCATGGTTCTGTTCTTTATCAATATCCATCTGCTTTATTTTAAAGTAATTTTTGTGCTTGATTCAGGTGAACCTCTTTGGAAGGCTCACCTGAAAGGCCAATGTTGTTTTGAATGTTTATTTGATTGTCTTTAAACAGGATTATAATTCAATTCAATTCAATGTTATTTCTGTAGCGCCAGATCGCAACAGAAAGTTCCTCTCAAGGCACTTTGCAGGCGTAGCAGGGGAAGACAGAACCCAACACAGAAACAGCTTGGGGGTTGGGCACGTAGGGACGACCTGTCACACTTCAGAGGGATCCTGATTCAAGCATTTTCTCTGCAACTTTCTGCAGGTGAGATTTGTTTTGTGCCGTTTTGTGAGTCATGAACAAACTATTTGACAGATTACCGTGGAACTCTGTGGAAGGGAAGCGCATGTGCTGCTCAGTCCTTATCGGACCCTCATGAAGTGTGTTACACTGAGGCAAAACTGGTCATTCAGAACGAATGTGATTTAAACACACTGTTAATATGCACTATGCCCTTAATATGCCCTTCAAGGTTTACTCTATTTACTGTTTCTTTAATTTCATTCAGCTTTATTTTGTTCCTATTACTGATAGCATTAACCATCCAATAAAATTAAACAGAACAAAATAAAAAAAGGGAGATTTTAGTGTTTGATGGTTGATGCATTAGAAAGTGTGCGTGTGTGTGTGTGTGTAGGCTTTTTGCACTGTGTGTGTGTCTCCTGCCATGTTGTCCATGTCAGGTCATTGTCCCATACGCTCCTCTCCGCCACCTCCAGTGACTCAGGTGGATGTCTACTCACGGAGTACATGGTCTTGACCATCCGGGTTGCCGTGGAGACGTCGGCCGCCTCCTCCTCCAGGCCGTGGGTCTCTTTGTTCACCGTCTCTACCTTGATGTCTGGTTTACCAAGAGTGACACCCCTTCGAGCTGGATGGGAAACACAACCACCGGTCAATCTGGGTCAGCGTTGATATAAATTCAGATTTTGTGCAACAGTCCAGTGAAAGAGAAGCATCGAAGCAGCCCCGACGCTTCATTTCCACGTATATCTTCTGAAGCAGGAAGTGTGTGACTTCAGAAATTCAGACACTTGGAGGCTGTTTTTGTCTCAACACCACTGCGGGATTATACAATTATATAAAATAAGCACGTTTAAATGCTCATCTCATATTTGATTTGAGCTCGGCAGTCATTGGCTTGTGAAAGACACCCTCATCAATGATATCAGGTCCGAGCACCAACACTTCCAACATGAGACGCCAAAGGTTGTCACCTTCATTCAGAAGCTTATAACAGTATAAAATGTTGAATGTAATAACAGGTTATTCATCCAACGTTGGATTAACTTTCACATAGACACTGTTTTGCACAACTTGAATGATAATGCTACCCATTCTGATCGATACATGGAGCAGCCAGTACCTGCTGATACAACTCTCCTCCAAGGCAAAAAAAACTTTACAGATTTAAATCTTTGGTATTTGTTTGCGTTTCTATTTGAAAATGCTCTCTTCTCTGTAGTACTGCTATCAGCTCTGAACCAGAAAATCCCTCTGGGGGCTCCGGCGGTCACCTTCATCGTATTCCATGATTCTTTATGCGCTATGGAGAGGCTCATATTTAAACAACTTCACAACAACACAAGCGCTTCACTTTCTGATTTGCATTCATGAAAAGATAATTGGATTGAAAATAAAATATTGAAATTAAGAACCTGAATAGCATTCACCTCTAAATGCTCTAGTTTCCTCCTCTGTTATTTCTGTACTTTATCAACGGTATGAGCAGAAGATCAAAACTATTTAACGTAGGTAAAATAAAAGGGGAACGCATGAAGAGGCAGTTTGTTGTATTATATGAATATTCATTCATCTCATTTGAATGACATCCAATGCAGCTCGCATACGCTGCTTCCTTCAAACGTGGCGAGGCAGAATGATAGATATAATATGTAGAGTGGATGAAAGCAAGACTGATAGACTGTATGTGTGTGTGTTTGCATGCGTATATAAGAGAGCCCACGGCGTGCACTCACTGCCTTTGCGTTGGCGGTAGAGGAAGAAGGCGAGTGCCAGTAGAAACATTAGCAGCAGGATGGAGGAGCCAACGGTTCCACCGGCGATAATTCCCACTGGAACAATATCTGAAGCGAACACAAGGAGGAAAGTGTTGGGGTTGAGGGACAGCTGCTGCCTCGTTACAGGAAGCTGCACGGATATTGTGTCATTTAAGCATAAATCATGCGCTGCCCTCGGAACATTTCATTTTGCATCTCTCAGGGCTGGTTTTGTTGATAAGGGATGAAAATCAGGGAAGGATAAAATGGCCTTTTGTGTTTGTGCGAGAAAAAAAATCTGAGCTCTGTCTCGCTCTCAAATGTCTTCTGAATCTGACAGCTGAAGAAATAAGAGGCAGATAAGATAGAAAAAGCACAGTAAATATAATTATTTCAATGGAATGTGAAATGCCTGGTTGTCAAATCGATTTTGGGTAAATGTAAATGTTCCCACGGTGTGGTACTACTACTACACTACTGTCGCGTTATTCGACGTAAGGATTCACGCGACACGTTGTAGAGCAACTGTACCGCATTTATATTCCGTCTGCGTACTCCACGAACCACAATCCGAATTTCCGTTCCGGCACATCCGGTTAACCTTTCACATTAAAACAACCGTAACTCATACAGGTTACACCATAACTACTACTAGACTACTACTACTACACTACTACTACACTCTACTACACTACTACGGCTACTGTTTGCCCTTCAGCTGAGGCCATCGCTCCTGCCCTTGAACAATATGCTCATATTGCTCAAGGCGTTTTTGGGTGAGAGTGTAGAAGCTCTGTTTGCAGCATGTTGTGCTTTCGTTTTAACCCTTCCTGGTCATACCTGGCCAACAGGTATATTTCCAGTGTCTAAATCAAGTCATACGTTCTTCTCATAAAGCCTTGTCTCTTTAATCCATGTAACAATCAATCCCTAATCTCCAGCTGCACGGAGCACGTATTGAGATTTTATGTCAGGGTAGTGGGATCAGATATCTCCCACAAAAACCAAAACTTTATTCAGCGTTGCCAAGGAAACCAATGAAAGCGTCCTCACACCGATCCAGGCTCGCCCCTGAGACCGACCGGGACGCTGCGATGGCAGAGACGCCGTTGTGAGTTTTCTGGACGGACAGCTCGTCATTGTTGTTAGTACACATTTAAGCTAACAGCTACAGCCTGCAGGTGTATTACATCATCCCCATGCGTGCACATGCACGTGGAGCGTTTCCACTGTTCATCAATGCTCATTTTATTAATTCATCTTCAATTGCAATCGTCTCATCTCCAGCCGGGTGTCCACCTTGCAGGTCACGGGTCTGCTGGAGCGTGGCTACGGGCGCGAGGCGGGCCACGCCCCGGAGAAGACGCCAGCCCATCGCAGAAATTCAGACCATTTAGGCCTTTAATGTTACCACAGGTTGATAAACTGGAAGTGATTGATCGGGCCTAACATGCCGATCTCAGCCTACAGCACACTCTGCGCTCATCGACTGCCTTGCTGGGTTACGCTGTAATGCTTTCTATACCCGTCTCTTCCAGGGTGATGATCATGGTTCCAGGTCCAAAGGCGTTCCAGGCGGTGCAGTTGTAAGGCGAGTGGAAGTCCGTCTCCATGACGTTGTTGATGGTCAGCGTGGAGAGGACTGCTCCGCCCTGGGATGGCGGTTTGCTCTGCTCCACGGTGTATCTCTCCATCAGGGTGCCCTTCTCCTTCTCCCAAACGTTCTCCTTCCATGCCCAAACCTGAAACGGACAGAAGGCTCAGCGCCATCCTCCATTGACATTACATCAAAGGGAAGCTGAGCTGCTGTTTGACATGTTAAGATGTTAGACTGTGTGAATGTGCTGCACTCATAAAGTGCTTTCTACACTCTACCAACTGAGCCACAGCCATGTGATGAAAATTCACCTGTTTGACAAAGTTTCTCAAAGAAATATTGAGTTTTAATACTTGAGTATGTAATCATATGACTCATTGTTGGGTTTAATCATACTTCATTTGTTCTCTTTCACATGTCATTTTAAAAAGTGGTTCAATTTCCAAATGTCAACATGCTCGATGGCCACGAAAAAGAATTCTGGAGGCAAATGCCCGTCCCACTGGAAAAGCAGGTACACTTTAAAATAAAAGGTTCTGCACACATTCTTAATGATCTTAAAATTAAGCATCTTAGAAATGTGCTCTTAATCAACCCAGTAGGAAAAGTGCATGTGGCAGTTTTATAAAGAAACAATTTACTAATATATTTGTTGGATTTTTATTCAAATTCTACTCTTTACCATGTAAATATATATGTATATTTGTGCAGCAGCTTTTCACACCAGAAAAGAAAAAAATCACAGCAGGTTTTTCGACTTGAAATCTGCCGTGGTAGAAATTTGAGGTTATTAAATATGGAGCACGGTGACATCAACTATAGCTGGAGCCATATGTTGGGCTGATCCTGCTCTGAAAAAAGAAACAGGACAATGTGAAGAAAATGTATTGTATTAAAAAATCATATTTTTTGTTTGAATAATCTTCCACAATGTTCCACTTAAAATCTGCGAATTTACTTTTTGTCATATTTTCAATAATAATCTGAGTCGGCGGCACGGTGGCGGAATGGTTAGCGCTGTCGCCTCACAGCAAGAAGGTTCTGGGTTCAAATCCTATCTGTGAGGAGTTTGTATGTTCTCCCATGTCTGTGTGGGTTCTCTCCGGGTTCTCCGGATTCCTCTAAATTGTCCGTAGTGTGAATGGTTGTCGGTCTCCGTGTGGCCCCACGATGTGCTGGCGACGCATTCGGGGTGTACCCCAACCTTTGCCCATAGCAAGCTGGGACAGGCTCCAGCAACTCCTGTGACCCACATGGCTGTAGAAAATGAGCGCACACACACACACACACACACACACACTTGCGTCTGTATTAAACGACCATGCAGTATCAGATTATATGCCCTGAACTCTTTCAGAGCACCAGTGGGGCTGAAGCTCCTTAAAAGTTTTATTATCATGTTTTCACAGTAAAATTAGATAATTGACAGAATTTTACTGCAATTCCTTTCATCTTTTTTCACACAGTCTCTCTCTCAACCCTTTCTATCCTTCAAACTGCAGCCAGAAATTCACATTTTCATTTTAGGATATGTAAGCATCATTTTCTCTGAGATTAACACGACATACATAGCACCGAGCCCGTTGCTATAATGTGCATCTTTCATTTTATATTTCATTTCTTGAAAAAATCTGAACATTAATTTAAGTAGTTTATTTCTTGGCTGTACAAAGTGCTGCTTGGAGGACGACCGCTAGTAGCTTCTTGAAAGAAGAAGTCTACCCTCAATACATGATCTTTATGAGGAATAGATCTCCGTAAAGCCTAAACGGAACCCAAAGATTTGAGACCTAGAGGTAAAAAATAGTAAAGCAGTTACAGTGGGGCCAATCATTGTAAAATAAATAAATAAATAAAATATTAAAGGATATCTGGTACTGAAAAAAAGAAAATGTGAAAAAAAGTCGATGTAATATGTTAAGTGTTTACAGCGGATATATAAACCATCTCTTCGTAAGGACTTTATCAGAGTTATAGTTACATATTTTTGCTTCTTTATAATTTATAACTGATGGAGTAAATCTAAATGATTAGGAGAAATCTGTGGTCTGAACTATTAATCATTAGCTATTATCAACGAGAGGCCCTGCAAAACGTTGGCCTGTTTAAATACACATCATGAGCGCTGGTCCAATGGCAGAGCAGCGTCGCACCGTACGGCGTCCTGTCATCAAAAGGGAATGATGGATACAGACTTCAGTGAGTTTCCTGATTAAACTTGTCATAAAATAGAATAAAATCAAATCCATTGTCTAATTGAGAAGAGAGCTCTTGGATTATAGATCAGCTAATCATATTTCAGCGATAAGACAATGAAGGGATTTCTACTTTTAGACTGCCTTTTTGTTTTCAGAATTTCCATATAAGTAACTATTCCCATAACCTGCAAATAGTAGAGCATGTGGTAAAACTCGGAGCCGCGTTATCATCGTCTCATGATTAATTCCATTTCATCTGCTACACTCCCACAGCTCAGTGGAACGTGCGCGCGGCGCTGAGTGTCACTTTGCCGTTTGGACCAAACACTACAGCAGCTGCTATTGGTGGGTCGCACCATCCAGCACAGAGGAAGAACAGAGCATCCTCGCTCAATCACCACACAGTCGGAGAACAGAGCCATTAGTGCCGTCTGTCTAGCTGCAAACACAAGGTGGCGAGGAAGACGAGGGAAGACGAGGAGCGGCTGTCTGAGGCGGGAGCGACGGGAAAAGGTTCAGCACCTCTGCAGCAGGTTACAACTTCCCATGGATGAACTTACAATCTTATCAGGTGGGGGGGTGCTGGCGATGTAGCACTTGATCTCCCCTCTCTCCCCCCTGACAGCATACTGGACCGGATCGCTGGAGATGATGGGGGCCCCTGAGAAACAGACACGTAAGAGGATTACCACAACTGGACTGAGGAGAACACGAGCATCCGACTCAATATTTGACCATGACAAGAAACCTCCCACTGACAGCGACAGCGTCAGTATAACTGCAAAATTAATGATAAAATGACACAAACTGAGCATGTTTAGCTGCTACATGACACAAATAGAACATGTTTACATGTCTATATTATCCTCTCTGCTCATATCAGCGCCGTTGTTAATAGCAGAGTAATAACTGGGTAATAACTGACCATTGACAGTGAGCGTGACCTCGGTCTCTCCCACTCCAATCCGGGGTACGATGGCCTTGCAGACATACTGGCCTGCATCCGTCTGGCTTACCGACTTCAAATACAGCTGGTTGTTGTTGCTGAGTACCTGGACACACGTGCAAGTATGCATGAAAGATGCATGGATAGATTTGTGAGGTGGAGACAGGCAAGAAGGAGGGGGGGGGGGGGGGGGGGCAGTAGTTAATTCATAAAACATGGTGACTCCATTAGGAGTTTTTCCCTGGACCTTGTTCTGCATGAATCAAAGATTTAAGATGTGGGCTCAGCAAACATGAATGAAGTTGGTGATTTAGGTTGAGCTTGGACTTGGAAGAGTGTGTGGAATTTCAGGATGTGCTTTACACCAATGTGTTTTTGTTTTGACTTGCTCTTCTGGATCTGAATATATTAAATGTCAGTGGAATGAGTAGAAAATGTAAGTGTGGGAACGCTTGCTGTTTTCTCTCTCACCATGTTGGAGCCCTTCTTGGTCCAGGTGAGGGTGAGGGGGGGGTTACCGGACCACTTGCAGTTGAGAGTGACATCAGAGTCCACGTCCACGGTGACCGGCCTGGGCTCCACGACCAGTATCGGGCCGACTGAAAGACAGTTATCATTTTATGACATATAAAAGTGACTGAAACTGAGACCTGGGAGGAGAATATAACCTCCTATCATAAGAAAAGATGATTTGTGTGTGTTCCTCTATCAGTTTTATCAAACGCAGTGGGTGTCAGGTTTCTTGGTCCTTTTCTAATTCAGCATAACTTTTAATTTGTTTTATTGATTAATTTTAAGTAACTAATGGTTTTATTCGTTATTATTTAGCATTTTCTTTCCCATAAGGTTTTGCAGAATTTCTCTGGACTGAGCTGAGAGAACAGATTATACAGGAACAATGAATTGCAAGTGTTTTCTGCACAATACATGAATGCAGGGTAAATAAATGCAGTGTCTCGGCTCTTTGAAGAAATACTGACAAATATAGCTCCCACACACTCCATCAGAGACCCACTCATGCAGTGCGGGGGGGGGGGGGGGGGGGGGGTTTACACTCCACTCACAGTGCACATCCACCAGGATGCTAACGTTGGTGTTTCCCACTGCGTTGAAAACTTGACAAGACACCGGCTCGGTGAAGAAGGAGTGATCCGCTGTGGTGATGAGCACACTCTCCCTGGCCCCTTCAAGCAGCACGCCGCCTTTAGCCCACCTGAGCAGGTAACGCATCACAGTTAGTCACCGGGGTGTGGCATATCTATCCGTCAGTGGCAGATCTCAATGAGTGCTTTTATATAATCAATGGATGCTATTACAGACAGACACTTAAAGGGCCTTGATGGCAACGCCGGTGGGGATGATTGCAAGTTAAAGATCGTAATCGCTCTCCTTTTATGTGCCGTATTCCGACAGATAGATAACCACATTAAACATCTGCCGTTAGACGACATTCTGATATACATTCAACAGGCACGGTGCCTAAGTGCCTGGCTTGGCTCCCACACTGGGAGCATTTAACCTCAGATTAGAACCACTGGGCTTTTAACTGCTGCCATTTAAGAAATAAATAAAAACTATGCCTTTCTGCAATGTTCTGCAAGCGCAGATGAAATTCCAGCGTCACATCCAGATGGTGGTTCCACGTAGAACAGAGCAGAGGAACAACAAGCTATTTCACTCTGTCTGTTGATGCTGCAGAATGAAAAGCTATGACATCGTCAAATAGATCGCCACATTCTGAACGAGAGTGGGTTTGGCAGCGCTCTACAGTAAAGTTTAACTCTTCTGACCCCAGAAAATAGTTTCATTTTTATCCGCCATTCTTTCTCCCTATAAGCAACAAAATGATTTTTGTCCTGGTCCGTCGATCACAACAAACCAGTAGATGTGGTGGCAACATATTCTCATGGCTGATAGTAACTAGATTTACTGGAAGTAAAGGTAGTTTGTTGGTTAAATTCTGGTAACATTTGTACTCAGACCTGTAGCCCATGATTGGAGGGTTGGCGGAGGCCTGGCAGGTAAAGGTGACTCTCTCCCCCTCGAGGACGGAGCGAGGTTCGATGGACAGGGTCACCATAGGAGGATCTGAGAGGGAACAGACACACACTGACCTGAGCTAAACTGAACCGCGACGAAGCAGGAGCAGCGATTTCACACACGCAGGAACATTCATTCATCTCCCTGAATACAAAGCTTGCTTCTAGTGGTTCTAGTGTTACTACAGATGTGATGCCGCTCAGTAGTAACTACACTGGTTTGGATAAAAACACATTCATCTTCTTCATTTGTCAGCAATAATTTGTTTTCTCCGGGGAAATGACAGAAATTCTTTAAAACATAAAAAGCTTTCTGGTTTTTCACATATAGAGGAAAAATCAAGTTGATGAACTGCTCCGGGAGAAAATCCGCGGCCCCACAGAAAAAGCCAAATCAAGCCTGGAGCAGGTCCAAGGCTCACTATGGTGAGACATAGTGCCGGTAAGTGCACGTGCACTCTGGCAGGGGCCGGGGCCAAGCGGGACCTACGGTGGACGTTGAGGGCAACAGTGGCCCGTTTGCCCCCGGGTACCGCCGGGTTGCTCGCCACACAGGTGAAGTTGCATCCACTGTCAGTGTCAGCCGGTGTGATGGGCAGGTAGCTCCTGGTCGTCACCCTCTTCCTGTCTGGCAGCACCTCCTGGTACTCCAGCAAACAGGAGGAAAGGTAGGGGAGGTAGAGGAGGGGGGGACACGAGAGAGTCACAAACAGAGCAAGAAACACTTTTAAACATGACAGAAGAAAGAGAAGTGAAAAAGTGCAAAAGGAGAATTTACACGACCAATGTTCTCCTACTTTATCTCCATAATACAGACATTTAATGTCGGCGCAGGAAAATAACTGCATGCAAAACGCTCTTAGGATTAACACAAGCTATTTGGGTTTGTAATGACTGGATGTTGCATTCCGAATGACAGCTGAATACATTAACACTGAATTATCAGCTGTAATTATTACGCTGCTTCTTTCATTCTAACTCCATTGTCCACTGAATACGAACGTTTGGCTCATTGGACATTCAGAAAAACCTTATTTGAAGATGTCATAATGTGTTTGCAAGTTTGTGATGGCCATTCTTCATAGCTTTGGACATTTTAAATGTATTTCTTTTATAAATATTTAAAAGATGAGTCAGTTATTAAAATAATTGTTAGCTGCAAAAGCCAGATATTTATTTCTACACATGAAATCAAGTCTCGTTGGAACATGGCGGCAGGTGTGTTAAAGTGTTAAAGGGTTCGGGTCAGACACAAAGACACCTGGGAGGCAGGTACGTGCACAGGTGAGTCTGGAAGGCACTTTGTCACGTAAAGGTCACGCAGAGGTCAATACTCTTATCCCTTTCAGAGGTGCGTAATCAATGAAGAGAATATTTGTAAGAGTTAAACAAAGTCAGGAGCAAGTTGGTGAGGAAGTCAGCGCTGAGGCACGAAGACATTCCTCTCGGGGGGTTCCTTATAACTCCCATTGGGGAGGGACCAATCCCTGCGTGATACCTGAGCAAATCAATAGCCGTGTGCAGTGACTATATGTTGTCTGCTAATGTAGTTTAATGTGATCAGAATTATCAATAAAACTAAATTCCCATTGTTCTGGCCGCATAAAATAATATTATGGAAATTCCCCACAATGCGTATTTAAAACGTCCGTGTCCGGGAGCCAGGGTAGAAGTTTCTAATAAACTGCTCAGATTAGTGAATGCTGTATTACCGGTAAACTCTCAGAATATTGTCAGGTATATATATATATATATATATATACTTATACAGGAGACTGATAAAGCCATGCAGCCGCCTGGCTCTGTGTGCTTTTCAGTATTTCTGATTCAGTCGCCTTTAAATAAAGCTTTGTCAGATCTCAGACTTGCTGCTCGCGCTTCATTAAACGTGATTCCACCCTGTCGCTATGTTTGTTATACATTAATGCTATAACAAACTAGTTAAGTCTAGTCCTCATATCTGCTGATGTGTTATCATTGGGCCCCCCTAACCCAAGAAGGTCCTGTGCTGACTTTGTGTTGTGTATTCTACCTGCTGTGTACTGCAGGACCTGAGCTGAGGTGTACTTGTGTATTCTACCTGCTGTGTATTGCAGGACCTGAGCTGAGGGGTACTTGTGTATTATACCCGCTGTGTACTGCAGGACCTGAGCTGAGGTGTACTTGTGTATTTCGTTCCCTTTTACAGCGCCCACAGCAAAACAAACAACAAAAAGCTGCTAGTGAGGGCAAGCTTTTCCACTTTGTGTTTTATCTTGCATGTGTGTGTCTAGTATCTGAGCGTATGCAAGGATGTGTGTGAGTCACCGTGGACTGGTGGGCCCCCTCCACAGTGGCTCCGTCCTTGGTCCACTGGATGTGGGCTGCGGGCTTGGCCCCACGGGTCACACAGGTCAGGTTGTAGGGGGTTCCTGCCATCAGGAGGAGCTCCGGGGATCCGTCAACCACCGGGCTCTCTGGGGGGACTGGAGGAGACGCAGGAATCCAGAATGTAGAAAACACATTTGTGTAGCTGTTCTGACCGGCTACTAAGCCGCAGCGTGACAGAAGAGAGTCGCCAAACACTCACTTCAAGATCGCCGATTCGCTTATTTCACTGTTCATCAAAGAGGGATTCCACCTCAGACAGATCATCCAATCATTTACAGGGCATTTACATATTCCAACACGCCACGCCCTTTAACCGCTTACACACATAACTCACATCCATAATGTAATTATAAGAGAAACCCAGCAGGGAACTTTTACGTTAAACTGTCTTGCTAATTTTGGAGATCAGCTTAGTCTGTTTTGGCATCTAAACTTTCTCATTGCGTTAGAAATGCATGAGAGTGAACTTTGTAGCTGGTCGTGTTTTCTTGTATCTCACGTATTCTTGCAGTCAATAATTCCGTCCAGAGCTGCATCCTGCTAAGTTTAAGATACGTCTCTACAAACAGACATGGCTAAAGCAGCACCGTCGACTGATGGAGAACGCCGAACCACGCTCCTCATATGTAAAGGCGTTTCTTAGGGCGGAGCCGGTTCTCAATAGCACGCGTGCATCAATTCCAAAGTTCTACACACACACCGCCAGTTCACTTACTGAGGACATTGAGTTTGGCCCTCCTGGAGCGCAGAGCCGCCTCCGTGGCCTGACACTCGAACAGCGAGTCGTCCGACAGCTCAGCGTTGGAGATCTCCAGGTTGTACTGGCCGATGTCCAGAGACCTCAGCACACGGTACCGCGGCCAGGCTGGAGGACAACAGGGCAGTCAGTGGGAAACATCGTGCAGGACGAGCCTCGGTCGGACTTTCTACTGGAAGTCATGCTTGTCTTTTCTGCAGGTCAAAAAACCTACTGTTTTTAAATGGCGTAAAATGACACTCTTCCAGTCGTCAGAATAGCGTGACCTTCACAAACCATCGGTGCGTCAAGGTCGTCTGTGCCGAGGCAGCCAGCGCTACACAGGAAGCCTTATTTCAGGCTGCGGTGCAAAGTCTTTCATTTAATGCTGCTTCACAGAAGACTAAATGAGAAAGCTGAATCCATGAGGGAATGGAACTGACTTCCAGCTGGAATTAAGAAAAATGTGTGACCAAATGTTTTTGTCAGACACGATGGTCATTTCTAGCTGTCAAAAAAGGAAAGAAACTTAGTTTATATGAAGACTGGTGAACGAGAGGGGCCTAGTTGTCACTAGTTGCAGTAATGGTGGACAACTAACTGCAATCTGTCACGAAGCACAGGGTGAAAAACGTGTGTCAAAGACAGCAACAGAAAAGCCTTGAAAGAGAAAAGCGCGATGCATCGCCTCAGCGTTGACGTCGGCATCTTGTCCTCTGACTCGTTCACAAGATGAAGGGAACGTGGACGCTCTTCTGGACAGGGATGAAAGCCGGATCACAATTAGATGACGTCAATCCCAAACAGCCAGCAGCTAATGAGGCGTGTGCGGACGTGAAAATATCGGGGGCCGTCAGGGGAAACAAAGAGCATTTCATGCTGTGGAATCGGTTTCAGGAGTTGAGTGTCCTCCACACAGACAACACAACGGGAGGAGGAGACACACCGTGTTAAACAGCCTGAACGACAAGCATCATATAACATCAAATATCACTTCCTGCATGGAACTGGTCCAGTTACAGCCCCCCCCCCCCCCACTCCTCCCAGTGAGAACCTTCGCTTCTCAGAGACGTAATGCAACGTGGCATCCCACTAGGGGGCACACATCGATCCTCCGTGTCCAATCCCAACATTGGATTCTGATGGCAGATGCATTCAGGCGGGTATGCAGGCAGGAGGGCAGACAGACAGACAGGCAGACAGACAGACGGGCAGTCAGGCAGACAGACAGACAGACAGACAGACGGGCAGTCAGGCAGACAGACAGACAGACAGACGGGCAGACAAGCAGGCAGGCAGGCAGGGAGGCAGGCAGGCAGGCAGGAAGGAGGGCAGGCAGACACACAGAGAGGCAGACAGACAGACGGGCAGACAAGCAGGCAGGCAGGCAGGAGGGGTGGAGGGAGGAAGTGGAAGGTGGAGGGCAAAAAGTATTAGTGGCGATTACATCATCCACTCCAGCACCTTGCAGCATAGCAACCACAGAGGTGAAAGCCCCCCAGGGAGAAGAGGAAGAAAGAGGAGGAGGATGAAGATGAAGAAGTGCCTCCTCTGAAGCCTGCCGGTCGTAGATCAGCCGTGTGTGTTGAGTAAACATGGCTTCTTAATATTGGATGTATGACATCACATAACTGCTTTGCCAGAGTGGGGGTGCGAACTGACCCCCTCCCACACTGTCACCAACGTCTGCAGGATGAAGAGCAGACGTCTGCAAGATGAAGAGCAGACGTCTGCAGGACGAAGCGCAGACGTCTGCAGGACGAAGCGCAGACGTCTGCAGGACGAAGGGCAGACGTCTGCAGGATGAAGGGCGGGCAGGTGATGATGCATGACTCTAAAGCAGACAAAGACAACGTGTTTGTCACCGCCAGCACGTGCGGTGCAAAAAGACAAGGACAAAGGCACCACTGAAGACAGGAAGGCTGCGGTGTGTGTGTGTGTGTGTGTGTGTGTGATTTATACGTTCGTGTTATATTTGACTGAGAACATAATTACATAACGGTTCACATTTGTTTTTACATGAAACATGCTTTTAACCTTTCATATTAGGTTTGAGTCTGTGTCTGCGGATCAGCAGGTTCACACACAGTCCGATCTACACATTCATGTATCAATAAGTGTGATCAAAGTGTGTGTGTGTGAGTATGTTTACTTCATTAAATATTGATTAATTTTAAAGAAATATAATTTGACATGGGTAAAAGTGGGAATATCATAATACTGTACACTCTGTTTCACAATTTGACATTTTCAAACGAATCTTTTGACTTCATTTATAACATTCCTTTCCGTTCCCTTTTTCCTAAAACTGCTGCCACTATTTAACGCAGTCATGAGATTTGAATTCGTGCCGTGGCAGTGAAACGCTGGTTTGGCTGCAGCGAGGTCAGCTGGGAGGAAACGTTCTCATCTCCTTTTATGGACTTCGGCTGAACCTTTCCTGAATGCAGAGGAATTTAAAACGTGTGTCCAGTGATATAATGATATTCTTTTTCTTTCAAAGCATGTTGCTGAATTGTGTGAATGCAGAGTATGTGGGAAGACTGGCTGGATGGACACATGTCCTAGATGGACACATGTCCCTGGGTGTGCTTGGAACATGACGTGCACTGCGCTGCTGCTGTCACGGTGTCTTTCAGGGTGAGCGTTGCAGCCTGAGATCTAAATGTCTCCCCATTGTGAGGGACGTCCTCTGATCCGGACCCTTGTGAGGGACGTCCTCTGATTCGGACCCTTGTGAGGGACGTCCTCTGAGTCGGACCCTTGTGAGAGAGTCCTCTGAGTCGGACCCTTGTGAGGGACGTCCCCCGATTCGGACCCTTGTGAGGGACGTCCTCTGACGTTGACCCTTGTGATGGAAGTCCTCTGAGTCGGACCCTTGTGAGGGACGTCCTCTGAGCTCGCTCCCTGTTCAGTGTTCCTTCCCTGACTGTTGACAAAGCCTTTACTTCTCCAGCAGGAGATCCCTGCGGAAGTTTTTTCTGTCCTCTCTGCCCCCCCTACCTCGTAGACCCTGTCCTACGCCGAGCGCCAGGCCGTCCTTGGTCCACTGGACGATGCCGCTGTAGTTGAACACCACGCAGGACAGCACCACCCTCTCCCCCAGCACCACCGACTGGTCCGCCGGCTCCAGGGAGAAGCGAATGCTGGACACTGCAACACAGGAGCAGAAGGGGAATGAATGTTTGGGGGTTTTAGCAGCGCATTGCCCCACAGAGACCCGCCCCGGCCTCGCTGACCTCAACATGTCCACATGGATGCTGTTTTCTTATGGACCTTTATGATGTGTTTTTGTTGTGAGTCAGGTTCTGGGTTGCGTGGGTCCATGTCAGTGAACATGTGTGTGCATGGATGCGTGTGTGTGATGGCTGCCAAGCTGCAGCCCGCTCTTCTTCATCACACAGTACAAAGGACTTTGCTTAGACGCACATTTCCTCAAGCAAAATAAGCCTTTTGGAGATACACGGTTCTGAAAAAGTCCCAGTGCAGCCCGCCGTACGTTAGCATGCACAAAGAGACAATGTCAGGTGAGGGGGCGGGGCAGAACCCAGCGCTGCTTTCTGCTGTTTGCATCATCAGGTAAAACTGCTTCATATTCCACAGAAGGTCTAGCAGGAAGGCGCTTTAATTAAGAAACACACTCCTGCACACACCAAATCCCACCCAGTTCATGCATCATAAGAACGACTCACACCAGCTAACGAGTCGGGCTCGTCTTCCCGGGGGCTGCTCTGTTCTTGGATCGTGGTTTAAAACAATCCTGTTGGCTTAATTAAGGCTCCGCAGCCTAATAAAGCAGGCCGAGGCTCTGAGGGACGCGTCTCACTGGGATTCAATCACAACTGGGGGGGTTTACTGATTTGCCAGGAGGATTAGGGGACCTGTAAGAAGGATCCGAACAAGAAGCACTTTGAGGCTTCATCGTCTTCTTGCGGGTCTGAGCGAAGGAGACGAGAGCACTGTGAGCTGATAGCTGGGCCCGGGCGAAGCAAAAGGGAGAGGTGGACTATTTCTAGTAATAATAATACTCTCTGCATCGAGCAGCCGATTTCATCTCCATTACAGTTTCAAAACGCAGCATTATTTGTGTCCGTTTAAATCCCGCCTGCCAGATTCAAGATTCAAGATTCAAGATACTTTATTATCATTACGCAAACATAATAAAATCGCGTGAGGGCCCACGGCTTAAGGCACACATCATAACATAATCAAAAACAAAAAACACATTCTCTCTCTTAAAACAACAATATATATGTACACAAAAAGAGTGAGAATCACAGGCAATAGTGCAAAATAGCAGCAGCAGCACAGCAGGGCCGACATAAAGCATCCCAGATCGCTACAAGGGAACGACTGCTTTCACAGCCCGGGGGAAGAAGCTGTTTCTGAGCCTCGCAGTGCTGCTTCTTATTGTCCTGAACCGCTTCCCTAATGGGAGCGGGACAAACAGTTTGTGGCCCGGGTGGGTGGGGTCTGAGGCGATGCGTCTGGCCCTCCTCTGGACTCTGGAGGTGTAAACAGAGTCCAAATCAGGCAGACGGTGACCCACAATCCCCTGAGCTGTCCTCACCACCCGGGATAGGTCCTTCCTGTCCTGCGCCGTGCAGCTGCCGTACCACACGGTCGCACTGAGACACAGGATGCTCTCTATCGTGGCCCGGTAGAAGTTCTCAAGCAGCACAGAGGAGAGTCCAGCCCGCTTCAGCTTCCTGAGGAAGAAGAGCCGTTGCTGGGCCTTCTTCACCAGGTGTCTGGTGTTGAGTGTCCAGGAGAGGTCAGAGGAGATGTGGATGCCCAGGAATTGAATGTTCTCCACACGCTCCACTGCTTCCCCTCGTATGCACAGAGGGGCGTGTTCAGTCTTCCTGGGCCTCCTGTAGTCCACTCTGACCTTCTTGGTCTTGCTGGTGTCCAGAACAAGGCTGTTCCTCCTAGTTGTGCTGAATGGGTTCTCCTGGGTTCTCCTGGGTTCCTGCCTTTCCTCGCAGTCTGCGTGCGCTGTGTGAACAGAACCAGTCCATTTCTGGCTTGTCAAAAGGCACAATGGCAGCAACAGTGCTCCGTAAACGTCGTCCACAAAACAGCCGAGAGTCTCCAAGCAACTGTAATGAGATCAAAGCATCGTGTATGAAAGCCAGCAGCTGGTCGGTTGGTTGAGATGCTACTAGTTTGTTCAGTAAATCACACCGGTTGGTTGAGATGCTACTAGTTTGTTCAATAAATCACATTTGACTGGGTTCAGGCAAGCTGAAGGTCTGTGAAGGATTGTTGGACCTGGAAGGAAGTTCTTGGACTATAGAGGGACGTTCTAGTTCATGTGGACCCACTGTCCCTCTAGCAAGGGTCCAGCATACGTCCTGAAAACCCAGAGCCTCTTCCACATAGTTTTGACAACCAACCAACCAACCAAGTGAGATCCTATCTCACAAAGAGAAAGGAAATTAACATTTCTATCTGTGTGTGTGTGTGTGCATGTGTGTGTGTGTGTGTGTGTCAGCCTGTAGCACTGACAGAGAACAGAGATGTAATTAACCCTACAGGATACCCCCTGAACACACTCCTCCTCCTCCTCTATCTCTTCTTCCCCCTGCTGCTTTAGAAACCCCCTCAACACGCTCCTCTTGCTCTCTCCCTCTCTTTGTTCACTTCCTTCCTTCCTCTTTAATTTCCTTTTCTTTTCTCTCTAGTTCGGCAAAATATTTTAACATAAATTTACAGAAATTAATCAACACCAGTTTCTGTACTGTTACTGTATTTTAGAATGCAGTACTTATAGTACTTGAAATAAATATATTGCTCATTACTATGTTCTTGTAAATAAAGACAAAGCAGGTTTAATGTTTAGTCAATAAAAACTGTACTGCAATACCTGTCCTGGGGCCAGGGGCCAGGGTTCACCTACCTTCAGTTAACTGCTTCATCTCCTGAGACGCCTGCACTACTACTGTACTACTTTCTAAAATATTTCCCCTCCCTAACCCGATAGAGGAACTGAGCAGGGTTACCAGGGTTACCGTCCAGCAAGCCTCCATAACCGTTGGTGGGGGCATAAAGAAAGGGGACTTGAGTCCCACTTCTAGGGTATAGCATCGAATTAAACCCCCCATTCACTTTATCTGCTCATCCATTCGGCAAAAAGAAGTGCGAAATGTGATGATTGAAACACGGTCAATGTCTGCCCCGCCCACAAATCCCTGGACGCCACGCCCAGACAGGAAGGTTCATTTATCAAGCATTCGTTTTGGGTTTTAGCGTCATGAGGTATAGGATGTTCCGTCTCATCACTTCCTGTCTCTCTCTCTGCATATTAATGAGCTGATTGTACTGTAGACTGCAGCAAGACGCTTCCTGTCCAGACATCATCTTTAATGTCATTAACAATTCTTACTTTCTTCTGTTTCACACCAGGCTCACTTTTATTTAACGCAAGTGCTCTTTTAGTAGCCTTGCATCAATTTGTGCACTTAACATTTGAATATAAACACACATTGCACTTTACGATACTAAACTCTAAATATATATTATAGATGAGCTGAGGTATTAATTCAGTGGAAAACATGTACTTCAAATCTACCTGAAACAAAGGCAGGCTGCCGACGGGTTTGACGATAAATGTGCAGACGATCTGGAGAAAACAAAGCAAAGCCTCTACTTTGCTTTGTTTAGTCATAGATTTATTCCAGCATTCTATTTCCCTGCAAACGATATCTCGGGTAACCTTTTTGGGAGGAGGGTCTCTGTTGTGTTTCTGATTTTATTCTAAGGACATGCTTGATAAAATAATGTGCTCTGAAGAAGATGAGATTAAACAAAACATCGTCACACTCGTGAAACACGCGTCACTTAGTTCCTACTAAACGTTGTGCTGATGAAAATATCTTTAGTTTAACGGCTCGTTAAGAATCAAGCTAATATGTTAATATTGAAAAGGCCTGCAGTGACTGGAGATCAAACACATCGCTCATGTCCTGCATCGCTTCGGTCGGAGTCCAGGTCCAGGTCCAGGTCCATCCAGCGTGTCTCTGGGAACCTCAGCGGGACACCTTGTCCTCCCATCAGACTGCAATGGGGCCACCAGAAGCCACATGGAATCTCCAGCCCCCCCGGAGCCTTCATTTTAACCCCTGCCCCCCAGAAACTGCCACACTGACCCTGTCCTTGTATTCATCTCCCAGTTCTGCCTCCAGGCTAAAGCTCCATCCCATTTCAACTGCACACCACTCTCAGGGAAGAGAGAGCACACTGCATGTGTGTGTGTGTGTGTGCGTGTGCGTGTGCGTGTGCGTGTGTGTAGAGAACGGAGGGCAGCAGTCGACGGTAAAGGCCCAGCTGCAGCTGTTTTCATTCAAGCCTCATTACTGCACTTGAACATTGGAATGAATTGAATCGGGAGACTTCCTCCTTTTACAAATCTTCAAAGTCAAGAACATGTTTGTTGATTAGGCGTCTTTCTTTTACAGATAATCACTGCTCATGTTCCGTCTCTGAACAAGTGGTCCATTTGTAAAGGCCAACAGCTGACTGGAGAAGCTCCATTATAAAAAGAGTTAGAGCGCAGACCTCCCCCAAGCAGCTCGTTCCCCTCCTCACTGGATGCACACCGTCCAGCATCAGAAGGTTCTAGATTGTTCTTTATACACCAACCATCTCCTGCCCCCCCCTGCCTCCCAGGACACCTCTCTACCTCCGCCGGCCACATCCTCCAAGAGGGTACATATAAACTTAGATATATTAATTAAAACATTGTTAAATAATATAAGAGAACTTAAATAATATACAGAGCATCCCAAATTAGAACACAGATTTGAAATATAAATCCAAACGCAGGTACTGCTGGTACGAGCCTACGGTACTTCACAAATGCTGAGTACGACGTCGTGGAGAAGTCAGGAATGTTTTATGTGTCAAAAGGTTGTCGGCACAATTCTCTCCCATGTATGTTTTTACATTACCTTGTGCAGGTATTGCAACAACCAACAGTCACAATTATCTGTCCTATCTCTGGTGGCTCAGCCCCCCCCCCAAAAGGTAACCCTAACCCCGGAACTGCCCCTGCTCAACATGACTATCAGTCTACAGAGGGGTCTGCACGACCTGTTTGTTCTGACTGGCTGTGAGGGATGACTGTGTCCGTCCTGCTGCCTGCCTGTTTGTTGTTGATGCAACATTTAAACGCAGGAAGCCGATGGCGTGAAGCTGAGAGACGAGCAAGAGAGCAGAGGGACCCAAAAGACACCCAGAGACGGTCACGCTGTGCGCCCCCCCCCCCCCCACACACACACACGCACACACACACGCACGCACACGCACATTCACACGCACACGCAGGCACTTAGAAACTCATCTAGGACAATTACTAACTGAAATGAAACACACACACTCTAACACATAACAATCTGCATGCATGATTCATAAGTACACAAACACACATACAAAGGATAAAGCAGGCACCAATACCATACGCCCACACACACACGCACACACACGCACACACACACACAATTTACAAAAATGCCTGCAGAGTTCAACACCCTTTCAAATCTAAATGCACTCACACACTAAGATACTCAGTTTCACTCGCAGCATTACTGTGAGTCGGCGGCACAGCAGGATTCAAACACCCCCAAGAAGACTTAAAGTGGGACGGCGTTGAAACGTAAGTTTAAGTGTTGCATTTGGTCACAGTTCAACCCTCTCTTATTCCTTTCTTGTCTGCACGTCCTTAATTAAAGTATTTCACTTCCCATTAGCTTCAATGACACTACATTTTTTGCTACTACAAAAAATAGGGCGGCACAGCCTTCTCCCAGCAAGAAGGTCATGGGTTCGACTCCTTTCTGAACCCTAACTAAGGTTCTCAGGCTTCCTCTCACCCCCAAAAACATGCAGTTTTGGCAAATTTATCACTACAAATTTCCCATAGTGTGTGAGTCTGTCTCTGTGTGGCTCCGTGATGAGCTGGCCTCTCATCTGGGGTGTGTCACACCTCTCACCTGTAGTCACCTGGGATAAGCTGCAGCAACAGCCATGAATCTCTTTTTTGCAGGACCATTTGAAAGACATTTTGCTTATTGCAAGTAGGAGAATTGAGCAGTATGAAGTTGTGTACTCCATGTGGTATGCCTTGTAGAAGGAAAAAAGCAAATAAAAAAAATGATAAAAACCCACCCGTGACCCGCAGGGTGGATGAAGCAGCTGCCGAGACGCCCGAGATCGTCTGTTCTACTTGGCAACCATTTTCTAAGAGTACTTTGAAGATTTATTGTGCTTTTATCGCTCGACTATATTTTTAGAAACATATTGGCCACACAGACTGTCCTCCTACCACGGCGGGATAAGGGCAGAATGTTACAATCATCGGCTCAATGCAGAACCCCATTATCAGACGCACATTATATTGAAAATCACACAAAGAAAACATCTGTACACATGAGTTTGCTGCAGCACCAAAATACATCATGGTGATGGTGGAAATACAGCAGTTTATAACGGCACTGATCTGAATTAGAACCTAATGTGAATCTATCAGTGCATGTTGATGAGGAGGATGCGGCGGCACGGTTCTGGGTTCGGATATGCGGGTTATTATTAGATGCAAATGAATATGTAATTGGATTGTTGTAATGTGCACTCCAAAAAGACAACCCTATTTGCTCAGTCCTCTAAATGAAGTCAGATTTAGTTGCTAAAAGGAGCAGCAACAGATTGTACAGCGCTGGAGTTTAATCTGAATTCCAGCACAACAGAAATGTGCTGCGACGCTGCTCTGAGCGCGAGACGCCGATGTGTCTATATGCTATAGCCCCGCGATGCACCCCCCCCCCCAGCGTCGGGCAGGACAAGCTGCCCAGCTGGAACGGTACAACGCATGGAACGCTGGGGTGCATTACATCAAAGGCGTCTGGTACACCCATCGCCGCAGAGGAAATGGGTTTGACACGAGACAGTTAATTTAGACACGTTTTATGAATTGAGGCACACGAGTCATTCGTGTGCTCCAATTATTCCTGAAACACCACATTCACAATACATGTCAGCAGGACTCACAGATCATATTTTGGAAGTAGGCCACTGGTTCATAGGTCACACACACACACACACACACGGAGGATGGAATTAAGTCCTCCTGAAGTTCAGCTTCGTAAGGGGAACACAGTCTAATCATCTCCAACCTGATTATTCCACTGTGGACTTCAAACAACCGGGATGGTCGACTGTATTCCAGAAAGCAGCCAAGAGAGAATTCACACACACACACACACACACACCTCTCTTCCTATCTGCTCCTCCCTGCAGCGCTCTCTCAGTCGCTCTAATTGACTTCTGTTTTCTTACATTTCATTTAATCTCTTATTTCCCCTTTTTTTGCTCCCCCATGTCTTCAATCATTCATGCCTCTCTCTCTCTCTCTCTCTGATTTCATTCCATCTGGTCGTGGTGATGTTTAATTCACCTCTTCGTTTGGGGAAGGAGGAGGGGGGGGGGGCATGCTGCTGTGGTGTCCTGTTAATTGGTTTATACGAGTGGAAAGTACACACACGTACACACACTGTGTTTCAACATGCCAACTCTCACACACATGCTCAAAAGCACACAGAGACATTCTCACACACACACACACTGTAGCACACTGTACATGTCTGCTGACATTAACATCATCAAATGAGCACAGAGTGAAAAAGCATGAGGCAGGAAGAAGTGTGTGTGTGTGTGTGTGTGTGCGCGTTTTGGTACACTGAGCAGGTCAATTGTGTGAATGCTGCATGTGATAAAATGTGGAATCTCACGTTCAAAATAATAGTACATTACTCTTGACTTTACTGCGGTTATAACTAGATATAACTATCTTAGCTTTGTTTTGATGCTTTTCTTTCGAGTTTATGAGCCAACAAACCAATGAAGAGCGGTTCCACCGTGGGAATGTTAACAAAATAAAAGCTTGTGCCATCAGCTCTGCAGTCTGTCCTTTACATCCGTGTGTTTTAGAGACAACCGTCCCTTTGAGGCTGCAGAGCGGACAGTTCTTCTGAGAGGATCTGGAGAAAGCATCAAAGTCTCACCAGCTACTGATAACGGGCCTGCAGGACACGGCGATCCACTCGGCGGTGGCAAAGGTTAGCTTAGCTGTCGCTACGCAGCACTCTGCCATTCCATCCATCCATCCATCTATCCATCCATCCATTCATCCGCCCATCCATCCATCCGCCCCTCCATCCATCCATCCATCCATCCATACATCCATCCATCCATCCATCCATACATCCGCCCCTCCATCCATCCATCCACCCATCCATCCATCCATCCGCCCATCCATCCATCCACCCACCCATCCATCCATCCACCCGCCCATCCGTCCATCCATTCATCCGCCCATCCATCCATCCATTCATCCGCCCATCCATCCATCCATCCGCCCATCCATCCATCCACCCATCCATCCATCCATTCATCCGCCCATCCATCCATCCGCCCGTCCATCCACCCACCCACCCGTCCATCCATCCACCCATCCGTCCATCCATTCATCCATCCATCCATCCATCCACCTCAATCGTCTCTACAGCCACTTGTGGGTCTCGGGTGCTGTTGGAGCATATCCCATCTGACTACACCTTGGATGAGTCGCCAGCTCATCGGCATCATTAAACCAGCTGCATCATCTCTACTTTCTAAATGTATTAGAATTATTTGGGAAAGATTAAATGTGTACATAAAAGTAATTAAGGGGGTGAAAGGTTTGATAAGAAATGAAATATAATTACATATTTGGAAAAAAAAGTAACAACACTAATTAAAAAACAAAGTCCAGGAAAGCAAACTTTTCCATAATTATAATTAATATTCCTGTTTCTGCCCTCTCGACAGAAGTAAATCCCTTTAAATGACACAGCAATCTGTGATCATTATCTCAATTTAATGTATAGATGGAAAACAAGTCATACAAAACACACCTTGATTCATACAGATGATGCACCGCAATGTGATAAAATGTGGAGTTTAAAGAAAGTTCCTTTAAGTGTGAATGAAATGTTTGCAGTAGGTTATGAGCAGATTAGTCATTATAATGACCTGCGTCAGCAACCGCTGCACGATTTCCCCTTCGGTAAGAATTGTTGATGTGAGCGAGATGAGATTCTGCTGTGGAGCCGTGTGTGCAGAAAGCGTAGAGGATACTTTCCTCCTAATGACGACGTGAAACAGGACAAAATCCATCCAATTAAAACGCTCACGCAGCTTAATCTCATCGTTCATAAGCTGCACAGTACATTTTCATGCCGCTGCTGCAGTTAGTGCATCAGAACTGGGCTTTTTTCCAAGAACAAGAAAAGCTGAATTTAAATGTCAGGTTTATGCTCACAAAAGGTGGAAAAGCGAAGGACTGCAGGTTAAAAGAGAACCTTTGTCAGGTGTTCTTTGTAAATCCTGACCTCCCACATGCTGCAGTGCAGCGGTGCATCGCAAAATGCAAAAGGCATGATTAAACTAAAAGATCTCCGAAATGAAAGCATGCCATGCAGCATCTGACTGAACAGCTGTCTGCATGGAAATATCTTCTTCCATTGCCTGATGGACATGCAGATAATGTTCTTTTCATGTCGTCTCCTTGCTGTTCTGTGCTTCTTAAAAATGTAACAGAGCTGCATTGAAGGTGGGGGGGGGGGGGGGGGGGGCTAAAGCTCTGTGTTGGAGGCCCTGTTCTGCCAGAACTCCACAGCAGAGCGCCATCCAACATTAATAGGGTTTCTCAGTTTCAGACACCTCAGTGCCTAAAAACTTTGAAGATCTGTTCTTGCCTTTGCAAAAAATGTGGACTATGAAAAAGGCCTTTCATGTCTGTATGTGCTGATTTGAACTCAGTCGCACACAGAATGTCTCAGATCTGGCAATATCTGAAAGCCTGAACTTTTAATCCTGCTTATTTTTCAGCGTTATACCAAGTTTAAATCACAGCCTGTTTTATTAAAAGGAGAAATCAGAATATTGTTGTTTTGTGTGCGTGTTCAGAAACCTAAAGACTTGTCTGTTCTGTAGGTGTAACATCTAAGCTAAGGTTTAGCTCCAGCAAAAGCAAGCGTTTATCTGTCTATTTAACAGCACTGAAGTCCATCAGTGGACTCGTGGCTTCCAAATGTGTCTCCTCAGGGGACCATGACTCTCTTTTATCCGATAATTAGACTGCATCAGGTTTGTCTCTGGGTAAAAAACACACATTTCCAGAAGCGGTCTGAGAGAAACTTGCTGCAGGGGCAGAATTAAGGTAATGGTGGGATCACTCTTCCTCTCTCTGCCTCAGCACAGCTGTGATCTCTCAAAGGAAATATATCTTAACAGCAGAGTTGAGACTCCTGAGCTCACGTCCTGGAGCTCGTCTTTAATGTTCTAAGAGCGCTATGAGCAGTAACAGGAGCTGGAACAAGCGAGTGGTGACCCCAGTCAGACATCTGTAAGCTGCACCGGACCAAACAGGCCGGCTGAAAACAGCCGTTCACACTTGCCGTGCAAATAGTATGCACGCAGGGTGACACCCCGTTGTCCAGGGTACAGACACCCCCAGATAGTGGGGAGGGTACAGACGCCCCCAGATAGTGGGGAGGGTACAGACACCCCCAGATAGTGGGGAGGGTACAGACACCCCCAGAGAGCGGGAGGGTACAGACACCCCCATAGAGCGGGAGGGTACAGACACCCCCAGAGAGCGGGAGGGTACAGACACCCCCAGATAGCGGGAGGGTACAGACGCCCCCAGATAGTGGGGAGGGTACAGACACCCCCAGAGAGCGGGAGGGTACAGACGCCCCCAGATAGCGGGAGGGTACAGACGCCCCCAGATAGTGGGGAGGGTACAGACACCCCCCAGATAGTGGGGAGGGTACAGACACCCCCAGAGAGCGGGAGGGTACAGACACCCCCAGATAGCGGGAGGGTACAGACGCCCCCAGATAGTGGGGAGGGTACAGACAGCCCCAGATAGTGGGGAGGGTACAGACACCCCCAGAGAGCGGGAGGGTACAGACACCCCCAGATAGTGGGAGGGTACAGATGCCCCCAGATAGTGGGGAGGGTACAGACGCCCCCAGATAGCGGGGAAGGTACAGACACCCCCAGAGAGCGGGAGGGTACAGACACCCCCAGATAGTGGGGAGGGTACAGACACCCCCAGATAGTGGGGAGGGTACAGACACCCCCAGAGAGCGGGGAAGGTACAGACACCCCCAGAGAGCGGGAGGGTACAGACACCCCCAGATAGTGGGGAGGGTACAGACACCCCGAGATAGCGGGGAAGGTACAGACACCCCCAGAGAGCGGGAAGGTACAGACACCCCCAGATAGTGGGGAGGGTACAGACACCCCCAGATAGCGGGAGGGTACAGACACCCCCAGATAGCGGGGAAGGTACAGACACCCCCAGAGAGCGGGAGGGTACAGACACCCCCAGATAGTGGGGAGGGTACAGACACCCCCAGATAGTGGGGAGGGTACAGACACCCCCAGATAGTGGGGAGGGTACAGACGCCCCCAGAAAGCTTCATGAGCAGGATGATGGAACTGCTGGATGGATCCAGAATGGAAAGAAATGTGAAGGGTCTTTGTCTAATTTAGATCCCGTTACATTTTCAGAGTGATCCAGATACCCGCCTGGATAAAAAAAAGAATCTGGAACTTCCTGTTTAATTATAATGGAGACTTAAAAAAGAAAAAAATCCTGTCTTGTAAAATATGCATTCAATAAAACAAAACAAAATAAAGCCGCTTTATTGGCGCGTCGCTGCTGTCGAGGCAGCAAAGCTAATATTTGACAACAAGCTCAGGAGCTGCTAAACAGAGCAGCCGAGGAGACAAACGGACAAATACAGGAAGTGACTGTCTGTCCGTCCGTCTGTCTCCCTGTTTGTGTCTTTGCTGTCTGCTTGAGTTTGTCTGTGGATCCGCATGTCTTTCCCCTCCCCTCTGTCATTCTTCCTTTACTCATCCTTTTTTCAGTCTGTCGGTCTCTGTCAATCACTCCCTGCTGTGCGTGTGTGTGTGTGTGTGTGTGTGTGTGTTTACCATCTTCATCCATCTTTCCCCCCTCCCTGTCAGCCTATCTGTCTATTGCGATCTATTTATCTGTTTATCTCTCGTGTTTCTCATGTTTGCTCAGACACACACATGAACATGGACACACCCCGCCCTTCCCTCCTTCTCTGGCGTCCATCGGGACATGTAAGTGGGACAAGGGGGGACACAACGAACGGATCAAACTTCAGCCCAGGCTTTCCCCCTTTCGCTTCATCCCTTACTACACCCTCCTCCTCCTCCTCCTCCTCCTCTGCTCCACTTCTAATTGGCTTGTTGACATTGAAATATTTAAATGAGGCATGAATTATACAACGAGACATCGATTGTATATCTGTTGTGTGAATAAACATGAACATCCTGTGTTCCTTCTGTGCTTCTACCTCCCGACCTCGAAGTCTGTCAGTCACATTCTGCTCGACTCAATGAAGCTTTACACACATGAAAGGAAGTAAAGAATGAGAACAACAGAATAATAGAGGAGTGTGTTCAGCATCAGGAATAAAACCACTCGTCTTCTCTCTCGCTGCTTAGATTCCTGTTCTACACATCCAATATTCATTCATTCATTTATACTCATTCACGCTCTACGTTTTATTCTTTTGATCAAACTGCAGTGGAAGATCTCAGAAGATGTTTTGATATTAAAGTTTTATGTGAACAAATAATTAATTTCCTCAGTTTATGAAAAAAAAACCCAAAATAATAAAAAGTCATGAAGGTGGATTTCATTCTCTGACGCTGCAAAACCAGAATCGTGATTCAATCGTTTCCAAAGAAAAATATTGTTAGAATTAAACTGACCCCAACCTCATCCAGTCATTAAACCTCTGGGATGAGGCGGGAAGTTCAACAGGGCCACCGGCCTCGTGGCGCTTTGATTGGATGAGAGCAGTGGTCCGAGTGGCAGGAAGGGAGCGCCTCATGTCTCAACTCATTCCGGGTCTGCGTTTGGTTCTAGGATTATACTGAGATTTATCAAATGAGATAAAGTTAATGTTACTGCGAAGTGAGAATATCCTCGAGGACCGAGGACAAACACACATTCTAGAGGGAATGAGATTTTCTGCTAACATTTTAACTCCATGATTTCTTGTTATTTTCAATTAATCACTTAATCTAATCTAATTTATAGGCAGAAAGTTATTTATGCAGTACAAACGTTTGTGACTGAGGGCTGCGTGGCCGTAGATCCTCAATAAGACACCCCTCTCTCTCTCTCTCTCTCTCTCTCTCTCTCTCTCTCTCTCTCGAATTAGTTTTAATTAGCTGATAGCCTGAGGTCAACCTCTGCATTAGAGCAGAACACACACACACACACACACACTGTGTGTGTCAGGTATCACAAGCAGAGTAGTTTTACAGCAGATACATGCACTCATTCCTCCCTTAATATCCAGAGTGTGAACTCCCATGATGCTGAGCAGAAACATGTGTGTGTGTGTGTGTGTGTGTGTGTGTGCGGACTGCAGCCCCCTGGAGGTTCTTGTGACATGCAACATTAGCAGTGACACAGAAAAGATGCATCAGTTCCATTTCTGCAGACTTAATTCACATGCACACACACACACACACACACACACAACTTCTTTTTCAATTTGATGAATTTTTCATTGATTCTTTTTTTTTTTTTACTTTAAAAATGAAAAAAAAAATGTTTTTGTGACCGACTCCTGCAGGGAGGAGGGAAATGAAAGGCATCACTGTGGAGTTGATTATGGTGCGTGTGTGTGTGTGTGTGTGTGTGTGTTTAGAAGAGACACAGACAGTGGAGGAGAAGGCTCCTCATTAGACGTGGTATGAAGGCGGTGGAGGGAGATGCAGAGGAGGCTGGAGGAGGAAATCCCAGTCACAGGACTCTCGGCAGCACGTAGGAACACACACACACACACACACACACACACACACACACACACACACACGCACACACACACACAGTACAGCCACATATCTGCAGTTTCAACATTTGAGACAAAGGCTGAGTGCATATGTCTTTGTTATCATGGTTTTTTGCACATTTTATTTCTCCATAATCCGTGTGTATTTGTGTGTGTGTGTGTGTGAGTGTGTGTGTGTGTGTGTGTTTCTGTGTGTGAACTCACGCTTTGTCATTTCAGAAAACACTGCAACAAACCTGTTCCAGTGTTTCCCCACAGACCCGTCACACACTCCAGCTCTCTTTCGCTGTGAATCACAACCCACTCAGCTCCTCTTCAGCCTGAACCAACAGCAGCCTTCAATGGAAGACATGAGAACAGAGCCCAGACTGGTTTCAAACGCCCCCACCCCCCAGCCCCGAGGAAACAACAGTGAGGCGTACTGGTGCATCAGCGACGATGCTGTGAAGCCTGCCAGAGCACATTCTGACAGGTCGTTCGTGTTTACCGGCGTGAATGCAGTTTACCTTTTCTGCCAAACCAAAGTGTTCATTTGTGCTTTTCCATGATGGAAGCCTGGAAAAGGGCAATAAAGGCTGGCCTGTTGTATTTGTGGCATCAACTGTGTTGGACATGCTGTCTCGAATTGTCTTAATGTTGGACAAGATGTCCACAGCAGACGGTTGGTGAGACTGTTTAGATGTATTTAATGTTAATGTGGCAGGAAAAGATGGCTTGGTGGATTTCTGCCTGAATATGAATATGAATATATTTATTAGATAGAATGTTAGAGTACAAGTACAGTCACACAGTAGCATGTATTACTCTTTCTACATATATGTACATACATACATACATAGTATTACCCCAGATGAAATCACTTTATTTTACTACATAATACTAACTTAATGTACAAAAGAGAGTTTTTGTAGGATCTAAAACAGGCATGGGCAAACCCAGGCCCGGGGGCCATATGCGGCCCGTTGGTCTTTTTAATCCGGCCCGCCAAACTTGTCCAAATTATATCATTAAATAAAATTGTATTATAATTAAACCTCATTCATTTGACCTAATCCCTGTAATGCTACCTGTAAAAGGCCAAATCCTTTAATGCAATAGCTTTCATGTGTCATTTATATTAGCTCACACAAATACTTCGTCCATCTGTTCTCGGTCCGGCCCCTCTGTCAAATTTTAAAACCTATTGTGGCCCGCGAGTCAAAATGATTGCCCACCCCTGATCTAAAACCTCATGTACAAATTACTGAAACTTTCATTTGAGAAAAACACAGGCGATGACGAAGCTTCAACAAAAAGCCAAAGGTCTGTCTTTTAATGACAGATATTTACAAATCAAACAGGGCTAAACGTTTACATTATAATCCCACAACAACATCTAGTATGGGCTCGTGCATCAGTTCATTGTTGCTGTTGGGAGTTCTGAACATCTCAAAAGACAATCAGAGCGAATAATACGAGGCTTCCGTGACAACGTGAGAACAAACACGGAGGCCATCAGAATGTGAAGTGCTGCCGTGTAAAATGTTAAATCCGTTTTCAAAGGTCAGCGGCTGTGAATCCAGCGCCTCATCGTCTGCTGTGAAAGCCCCTTCTCTATCCATCAGCGTCTGGTGGTCTATTCCTCCTCCTCCTCCTCCTCCTCATCCTCCGCCACTTTTCTTCCATTTCCTGCATTTCTCTCTCATTTCTGTCTGTGGTTTGCTCTGGCCACTTAATGGCATGCGTGGCATTTCCTCCTCCTCTCCTTCCCTCCTCCCTCCTTTAATGAAATGTAAACTTTGACATTTGTCGGCATCCTGACTCTGACATCAACAACTGGCAGCGTTTTCTGCAGCGCCACGTCTCCAGGCTGAAGCGCCACTTGCAGCGAGCCCTGACCTCTCAGCATTCTCTCAGTCTTTTAAGCTTATTTCATCTTCTTTCATCCGACTATGCCTTCTTTGGTTCCTTAATCAAACTCTTTCTTTCTTTAATTCATGCACTTTTTGTAGTCATTCTTTCTTGGCCTCCCTTTTGTTCAGCTTTGCCTCTTTCATTTCTCATTCCCCTTCTGTGTTGCTTGATAATCTCCTCTTCCTGCTTCAGACACTTTCTCCTTCTGTCTCCCTTTAATTCAATTCTCTGCCAGAGGATAATCTGCCTTTCCTTTCTCTCCTCTTCTGCTGAGTCCTCACTCTTTTTTACTCTTCCTTTCTTTCCCCAAGTTCATTGATAAGGTCTTTTGCCATTTTCTGCATCCCCTCCGAATTTCACATTCCAGTCCTCGCAGCTTGAATCAATAGCAGTTTCACAGCTAATTCCACAGAGCTACATCAATATCCCGCGGCAGGGCTCGCGTAGCTTCCCTCCCGCCGCCTGCCTACTATGAATATTCAGATGCATATTATAATAAAGTGTTTTTTCTAAATGCAGGAGCACTTGGTGGGGAGGTTAAATCTAAATGTTCCGTTTTGTGCTGAGCATGTTTAGAACAGGATTCAAAGAGACAAAGAAAATACTCGATGGGGTTCATTTGGGTTCATGTGGACTCACCTTTGTACAAACATGTTCTTGATTCAGCACAGTTGATTTACTATGTTCTTTAATTGCGGGAGGTAGATAACAACACGGGGCCAGATCGGGCCCCTGAGAGCCTAATGAAGTGCTTTTCTGGATGCATCAGCACTCATTGATGCTTTTCATTTTAAAAGCAAGGCACACACTTTCATAAACAGAGAACAATGATTTCCAGTGACTGGATCTAAACCCAAAGGGCCACATGGGTTCTCGGGACATCGCCAGGTGCCTTTAGGTCTCTTCCCAAAGTGGTGTGTTCTGGTTTAAATGCTGAAAGGACCAACCACGGCCAGCTTGCGCCATCAGAACCAGGCACAAGCACCCCTTCTTGTCTTATTCTCACACATTTACTTCTATCCCTCCATTTATCCCTCACTCTCTGCCCAGCAAATCCAAAAGTTGTGTCACCATAGCAACAGCTGCCGTCTGCAAAAATTACCTAAATCACTCCTTTTTCTTTCCCTCTACGTTCCCAGTGACAGTCAGTGGATGCCGTTTTAATATGGGAGCATACAACTGAAGCGGGAGTGGAAAAAGAAGGGAGGGGTTGGTGTTAGGGGGGCAACAATGCCAGGCAGCAGACCGGAGAGAGGAGAGAGGATGGATTAGAGCTGGACAAGCCTGGTGGTGGCCAGACAAGCAGCGAGACAGAAAACAAACAGAGGACGGACGCGGGGAAACCGCGAGACAACCAACGCACAGACGTAAAACATAAAGCACACAAAGGCTAAGCAGAGACGGGACGCCAGGGACACAAGGACACAAGGACACAAGCACCCAGCAGCAGACAAAGACACAGACAGACTGACCTGCTGAGATAGGGCAGCATGTGAAACAGGTAGCAGGCAGACAGCAGACAGACATGCGTCGCCATGGTAACACTGAAACCTGCGAGTGAAAGGATGGAGGGAAAAGAGAGGTGGTAGTAGTAGCGGTTCAGAAGGAGGGGTCTAGAAAACATGCCATCGCCATGGTAACACTAACGGTGGGATCCTGAGAGAGGAGAGGTTCCACACACAGACGCAGATGAAGGAAGTGGGAAGCCTTCCTTCCTGTGCCGCGGCGCTACGGTCCGGAGTGCCCCCCCGCCCCCCCGTTTATGTGGCCTGAGCCCAAGCAATTAAAACCCGATGCACATTTGTGCTGCTCCGGCTTTTCCAGTCAGCAGCAGATGAAGGCATGCAGGAAAGACCCTGCTGGATGGTGTGAATCATTACAGCGTGCAGCATCCTTCTGGGTTGGATGGCATACAAGACAATCTGTTGTTTCATCAAGTGTGTGATACAAGGCCCGTGTCCAGTATCATTGGCTGAGCCAATTCAGCAAAACTAAATCATGTAGCTGGGAAACGTCCCCAGAATGCTTATCGGACGCTGCTAATTGCGCTTCAGCAAACACGCCAGCGGATTGACGACTATTGTATCACTTAATCGGAGCATTGTGGAAGTGAAAGGGCCTGTGGCACGGGTCAAGCTGCTTGACCCGACTGCTGCTGAATGTCACTGCCAGGCCTGGCCGGTAGATTTACACTGAGGGCCAGTGGCAGCAGTGTGGGCTCAATGAGCTCACTGCCACCCAGCAGGGCAGCCAGCTAACGGCTAACCAGCTAGCTGCCATACGGCACTTCCATCTGAGGTCAGCCGAGGTATAACTTTGCGTAATTGAATTTGCGCAAGGAGTTCTGCTCTTAATTGAAATAACATCTGGATGTTTCTGATAATAATAAATGAAATGTTGTTGCATGCTAGGCAACGCCTCCTTTGTTGCTCCTTCGCTTACCGCTGCGTCGGGTCATTATTATATATTATGTTTCCAGCACTTTAAGGCAGACTCGTTTCAGTGTGCAGCAGATGTCTTTTGGCTAACTGGCTTGCAGATAATGGCTAATGGCTATTTGCTCTGGGTGTAAAACAGGATAATGGTTCGCTGGCCAGCAGCTATAGCTTAAAATAGACAGCTGTCCTGTGTGGGCTCAGCCAGAACTGAAATGTGCTCCTCATTTTCTGCTGCAGTGAATTCATCACGTAACCATCGTTCGTGAACGCAAAAGAAGAAAGCGATGAGCGCTTCTTCCCCGGGATGTCTGAGTGCATGAGAAAAAAAAAAAATGCTTATTCAGACAGGAAAATTACACTTTGTTTATGTCTAATTAAAATTCTCATTTCCCTTGAAAAATAATTATCCCTGTGAAGTTGAGTATGACAAATGTAAATCATGATAACTGCTGTTCAAAGCCAGACTGTGGATGTCGACAGGCAGAATGCTCCACAAAGGATCTTCCAACTGGGGAAGCACAGAGGGGGAGTCAGAGAGCGCGTCCTCCTTTTCAAACAAGAAGACTAATTACAAGGGATTAAGTCATTGGTTGGGGAATAGTCAGGAAATCTTTTTCCAGACCCCATTAATGTTACCCTGCTCCATCTCGAATACAAGGAGCAGGTTGACGCCCTGCGAGCCGCTTCAAAGGTCAAATCTTAGAGCCATTTCCTGTGCGTTTAACAAAACAGGTAAGAAAGCTGCAGCATGGAAGATTCTGATTCAGCCGAGAATGAAAAGTCGTGCACCCACATTCCAACGGGAAACTGATGTCGGAAAAGGTTTTAGAATAATTGAAACTTAAATTATTCCTGATACACAGCTCCTTTGCAAAAACAAAAAAGGCTTTTAAAGTATAAAAAAATAAGTTGATGTTCATTGTTTGTTGATTTCGCTTGTGTCAAATATAATGCAGAACATTCTAAGGAGAAAGTCAGCCGTCATCGGATAGAGAAGTACATGTAGTCGAATATTTGCATGGGCCATGAGCAAGGCAGCCATGCTGGCTGTGCTCTTTTATTTGAAAAGGTCTGTTTTATATTTATGACTGTCCTTTGTAGGGATAAGGAAAGGAAAAATCCTTAAAATCTTCACGACAGTAATTCCGGGTGGGAATTGTTTAAGGCCCATCTCAATCACAAATTCAAATTTATGACCTGCCAGGATTCGGATTTCCGATCACTTGCTCCAGTGCTTTTGGGGGGGAAAGCCTGGATGCCTGTGCGATCAGTGCGGTCGGAACTCTGGTGCTCGCTCTCTGTCTCCCCACTACATGTCTCTCATTGCTCACTCGCCCTCTCCACGCAGAGATGGGGGTCATGTGGTCAAGAGCTGAGAACGGACAATCAGGCGGCCGTCGTGACCACGATCATCCCTGCAGCTCATTCTCTGCTGGCTGGACGTGATGCTGCTCACGGGTTTATCGAATATTTACAGAGCTTAGCAGGAGACCAAGAATGAATACGTTTTATTTCAAAGGAAATTCATTAACAACATCCCGGCTGGACACTAGTTTGACGTTAGACTGTATTTGTTTCATCGTGGTGCCTTCAACATACCCAAATGAGTCAACCTCATGAATCATGTGATTTTGATCCGTATTGAAAATACAGGAGTGTTTAAAGCATCAGAGTTACTATAGTACTTTAAAGCATTAATATGTTTACTGCTCAAAAGTCTCTTGGATTATTGAACAACCCTATTTTTACACTGCTCTCTCTGTAGTTTGGAATGTGGGTGGCTTTAAATTCTACATCTACCATCTGCTCGGCTGTCATTGATGGCAAGGAAGGTAGTCAAGGGCATAAATTAGCGCTGCAGCAAACATAACAGCTCTCAGTAGTCACCGAATCAAATCCTGGCCCAGTAGAACCCACCCAAAACATCTGGATCTGGATCGCTGTCGGGTCTGCACCAGATCTGCCACTCAATCAGACACACGGAGGATGCTTGTAGTTGATCTCTTGACAAGTCAAAGGTCCAATGCTGAAAGAATCTGTTCTGGGCCAAGACCAATAACCCCCCCCCCCCCGCCGGGTTGCATGAAACTCATCGTGTTGTTTGTCGTTTGTGTTCCTGCTAACACACAACAGGACGCATTAGAACAGGAATCCCAGAGCTGCAGCCTGCTTCGTTTCCTTTTCACTACAAAGCCCGCCTCTTTATACATCCTACACAGTTTTGTTGGGGCTGCTGTGCCCTATCAGCATCAACTTAAACATAAACTAGGACATGGAATTAAAGTTTAAACTCCCTCTGCAAATCGACATTTTACCTCATAATAACTTTTACCCATGAGATTGAGAAACTGCATGCAGTTACCATTTAAATGACATCCCAACAAATCAGTGCCCGTGGGTCAGAAAATCAACTCAATCAAGCTACGATACGTTGCGGCCTCATGGTGGCAGCTCACCGGGGAAGTGTCTGGGGGGCGGGGGGGCATTTGGGATGCAGATCCGACTCCGAGGGCACTTCAACATTCCCAAAAGCCTCTCTGGCATACTGATTGCTAGCGTGCCATAGATCCAGCGACAGACGCAGCTGCCTTCTGATAGGCTGCCATTCTGCCCGTCGGTGCGAGTTGGAAAAGGATCAGCCAATCAAAGCAGACGTAAAGATTGCACCAGGCCGCAATCAGAAACATGTTTTAGAACGCGGCTCATCACTTCCTACTTGATATTCAACCAGGAAAGTCTTCATGCTGATCCGGATACTGGAAGCGCTCCAGGAAACCGTCTCTGTTTCCCCCGGAAATAAACCTATTCAGAGCTGAAGTCAGGCCTCTAGATAAAGTCCAGTAATCACTTATCAATAAGTATTCAATCATTAATAAAAAAAAAACAAGGATTAACTTGCCCACCACTGCTGGATTACTGTTATTGCAGTCCCGTTAAGTCACTTACATCTTTGTCTTTTACGTTTTCTCCCAGGCGCATATATTCTTTTTAAAGTTTCTCCAAGTGCTTCTTCCTCCCAATTTCTTCGTTGCTATGGCAACTTTGTTTCTCCTTCTCTCCCTCCTCTCCCTCTGTCTCTCACCCCCCACTTTCCACCCCCTCCCCCCCCTCCCTCCCTCCCTCCGCAGCGGCTGGTTGGATGGTTGCTATAGAAACAGACTTATTTAAAAGAAGAGCTAAGAAATTATCCTTTTCTCTCGCTCTCCCCAACAGGCATCCTCTTTCTTTCATTTGCCCCATCTTACTCATCCTCCCCCTCTCTCTCAATCACAAGCATGCAGACCTACTCGTCTATTTCGCTTCACACACACACACACACACACACACACACATCTCCCTTTATGCGCCGTGCAGAGAAAACCCACGCAGACACGGAGAGAACGTTCAAACGCCACACAGATAGGAATCAAACCCAGAACCTTCTTGCTGCGAGGCGACACGACAGCGCTATCCTCTGCTCCATTGTGACGCCCATCTCCCATGCCATCGATGGTTACTCATCACAACCTTCGGCAGAATGTGATTTTAAGACGTTTTAGTGAGGGAATGCTTCATATTGGCGCCTTAGACAAACAACAAATGCAACAAAGGAAGTGGAATCAAGCGACTCGCCCGCGTCCGCGTCCTGAGACCAGCTTTCTAACGGAAGACAGCCTGATAGAAGACGAGCCACAGGTGTGAATCGTGAATCTAATGGCTGCTGCATTATTCAGGACGCTGCTATTGTGTGTTAGCCACCCTGGTGCACCGGGAAACGTGCGCAGCATCCCCACTATGACTCGTCAGGACGTCGCTTTGGTAAAACGACACGAGCACAAGCTGCAACGACAAACGGCACAAAGGGGTGACCTCCAGCTGTGACCCGCGACTTCATTAGCCGGGCCCAGGACAGCCGAGGCGTGTGATGTCACCGCCACCACGGCGAGACGCTGCCTTATCTCCCCCCCCCCACCCCCACGCAGGCATATCAGGCTTCACGGAGCGGAGATACCCCCACCTCACCCAATCCCCGCTCTCGCCTGCTCCTCTTCTCGCCTCATCAAGCCTCGCCAAGCCAAGCGGGGGCCCGGCTGTTATCAGCTCCTGATAGTTATCGACTTGCATTAAAACATGGGGGGGGGGCTGACGGAGAGGAGAACGCAACACGAGCAGAGTGGGTGGTGATGGATACCAGCTTTCATCATCTGTAATCATGTTGTCCATCTCCATCTTAGCTTCTCCCTTCATCACCGTTTAAAATCCGCCACAGGAACAGAAATAAAGGCATTGAGGGATTTATTGTGACGCCGTCGAGCCACGCAATGAAATCCTTTGGTTACACAAGCTCGCTTTCTGATAAGGGAAATGAGTTTGGAGAAGCCTCTGCGGGGAGACTAAAAGGCGCTAATGCTAAATGAAGCGAACGTGCAGCCAGCAGATACGGGCTCTGCGGCGCGTTCAAATTGGATTAGGATTGTCAGAGTTAGTATTAGATGTTACAAACTTTTCCTTCAGCTGAAGTTCTCATTGGATGAGATATGCTGCATTAATAGAATTAGTACGACGAGGCAAAAACAATGACTTGACGTTTGATATGATGATGCAGTCTACTTTAATCCCATGTTATACGGCACGGACCCGTAATCTGAATGAATAGAAAGATTCAACTAGCATTGTAGTTTAAACTAAAGCTAAAGTAAAGAAGTAGAGAAGCTTGTGTTACGTTTACATTCTGAGTTGTGATGTTCAGACTCTATGTCCAACTCGACTCTGCTGTAAAAGGTGACGTCCCCGTTCCCGTCCCCGTCCCCGTCCATGAGTGATTGAATTACCAAAACGAATAATCTGTTGTGTAAATTGAAATCATGTCAGTATTTCATTGATAACATGGGACGGTGGGATTCAATGCAACACACACACACACACACACACACACACACTATCCAGCAGCATGCACAATCCAGGGCAAAGACAAAAGGTAAAACCTAGTGGCCATCTTGAAATGGATCAGATTGATTGATTGATTGATTTCTCATCAGGATGTCTGAATGGATTTCCGTGTGGGAGGCCCGTTCTGTCGTCCCGTCGTCCAGCGTGGGACGGCGGGAGGCGAGACACAACGAGCGTGTTTGATCTCCGTCCTCTCTCTGGACATTCTCCTCGTGGAGCAGGAAGCGATTTGAAAGCTTCTCCTTGGTCAGTTTAGATCCAAAAACGTGAAGCAGGGTTGCCCGCAGCCTTTTATTGCCTTCATTGAATTCTCTTGCAGAGGCAGGAGACCCACTTTGTTTATCCTCAGAGGGCTGAGGGGGCGGAGCTTGGTGCTGGCATGGCGCTGCTTGGCCCGGCGCTCCCAGGAGAGCCCTTCTATAATGGGCTGGCTGTTTCTCGGCGCTCCTTCGCTGCTGCCCTCCCCTCACATAAATCTCTGCTCCCCGACTCCGCTCTCCTCCTCTTAGGATTTCACTCCTGCCCTCATCCACACTCCTACACCTCCTCCCCTTCTTTCTTACTATCACTCCTCTTCCTCATCACCTCCTGCCTCCCCACCCCTGATCTAATGATTCTTATGTTCCTGGTCATTGTCAAACAGCAAATCTGTCCCCCCCCCCAATGCTCTGCTCCACCTTTCATCTCCATTATTTCTTCTCCTATCTCAGAAGTCACCCCCCCCCCCCCCCCCATCATGTGTTGTCTTCTCCATAATGCATTGTTCCTTTCCCCCCTCCCTCCCGTTTGTGTTCTATTGGTAATCACACCTCCTCTCATGATCATCTCCTCTTTGCTGTCCCCCTTCCTCCCACCAGAATCAGAGCCCTCCCCTCATCGACTCCTCTGCTTTCCTCTCATCTCATTCCCTCAATCATAAGTCTGCTAGCACTCGCTTTCCTTTCTCTTTTCTCTGACTGCTCCTTCTGTCTGTTTGCTCCCCTCTCCACCTCAAACAATCTGCTCCTGTTCATGTCTCCAACACGTTCTACTCCTCTTTAACTCTTGACTGGTTCCACTAGCCTAAACTAGTCCTCTGAATTTCTCCCCTCCAGTTTTTGTCTTCCTCCCATCTCTGTCACTCCTCAGAGTAAATCGGATCTCCTTCCTCTGTCCTCCTTGTCGTCTGCACTTCTTCGCCTTTCTCCCGTTGGCTCCAACGCTTTGTCTCCTCCCCTGTCTCACTTTTCTCTCGTCCGCCCTTCTATTAGAACATGTCCCCGCGTTCTTCTTTGACCCTTGTTCACTCCTCTACCTTCTTCCTCTGATCTCCGTGTTGACCTTATCTGACCTTGGGTCAGAAAGTCTCCCCCCATCTTCCATTTCCAGTCTAGAGCTCCTCCCACACTCCGTCTGACATGTCAGCCAGATTGACGAGTGTCAATCCTCATCCCAGCCGGCGCTTCCTGTCAGGACCTACGCCCTTAATGCACTCCCAATCAAACACACGCACACACTTCTAATGAAATGAACGTTGTGTCCAGCAGCAGGGGATTGCGGGATGAGGCCTCTTGCTCCATCCGGATCTCGGACCTGCAGGGATTTGGGATGCGGCCCACACACACACACACACACACACTAACCTGCACCACTGACGCACCGTTTCAACCTCCACTCTGCACTTAAACGCGGCTCGTCACGCCATTTTTAACGATCTTCATTTGAGAGTACAACATTTTGTTTTATTGAAGTGGATTCTTTTTAACAACAGAGTCAGTCATCCTTTCATAGAAGCGCTTTTATGGGCCGATCAGCACCGGATGGCGCCGATGGCCAGTGGTGGCGCTCTGATTCATCCTGAGGACACTCATGCACACAATGCTCATCAGCGGCGATGATAAAACGCACCAAGGACAATGTGCTCGACTCCTTTCAATATGGAGCGACAGTGATCATAAGAAAATTAAACCCAACTTTGGGGCGGGGGCCTTAACTTATTCCTGCTTCTCAGCCTTCATGTTTTCAAAAGTGTGGATAAGAACAAGAGATGACGATGTTAGTGTAAAAGAACGGGGGGGGGGGACTTTATCACATTTTCTGGAAGAAACAATCAGGAAATAGGGTCACCCATTCTTTGCATGTTTAATTGATCCTCTCAGAAGGGATTCCTTCCGACGCGTCTTTCCTTTCCTTTGGGGCTCTATTGTGAGGGCATTTTAAATCCTAACCTTTAGGGACCTCTGCTGCTGGTGCAGTAACTGAGATGAATGCTTCTACTGCTTTGGAAAGTTAGCGAGGGGTCAAGGCTTCTACTTGTGGTGAGCGTTTAAGAAAACTGGAATTTGTAGTGATGATTTTCATGACAGAAATAAAGATCCTGCTCCTCTGCTGTGATGCATTTGTCTAAATCCTGATTTCACCACAGACCTGAACTTACATGCAGGTACTTCTGCTGCTCAGACAGGAATCCCCAGACAGCTCCCTGAGGAACCCCCGGTGCCCCTGAGCCCATGTTGGTGGACCGCCTCCCTTCGCTCTCTGCCTCGGTTTATCCTCAAACATCCCCTGTTGTCAACAGATTAGCTCTGAACCCCGCTGTCTCTTCCTTTCTTCGTCTCTCCCAGCCTCCATCTTTCTGTCTCTTTACATTTGTGCCTGTGCTCTAGTCTTGTGACAGGAGAAACGAGTGGGAGGAGGAGGAGGAGGGGAGGAATGAGGGAGAAGGAAAGTCTATGTGTGTGTTTGAGAAAGAGAGATGGGGCAGGTGCTGGCAGGGCAAGACTTGCTCTACTTGCTTTGCTTGCATGATCAGGCTGTAAAAATGTTCGGCTCAAGCAAAAGTGCTGTTCAGGAACAGACTGCGAGAGCCGGGCTTCCTCGCCCGTGGGCAGATCGGCGCCGGCAGCTATAACCGAGCACACACACACACTGGGCCCAGGTGTGTCTACAGCTGCCCGTATAGATGCATGGTCAATCACAGGTAGATACACCCGGAGGACCCCAGACAGGCTGAGCACAGATCAGGCCGACCCGCGGGCTCACAACACAAATACAGGCCTGCAGCGGTTCAGATCTGTAGATGTTCTGCTCCGTTTCTGGACTGTTCTGCTTATAGCTGCTGTGTTTTGTGTTCCGCTCCACTCTTTGCTGTTCTCTTTTGGTTCTGCTTTGTTCCCTGCCTTTCTGTTACTCCTCTGCTCTGTTCTGGTTCTGTTCTCTGTTGCTCTGCTTTGTTCTCCGCCGTTCTCTTTCTACTCTATTCCATTTGTGTTCCGTTTCTCCTCTTTTATGGACATTCCCTAACCCTCCTTGCTTTATTCGGTCTCGTTCTTTCATCTTTCTGCTCTGCTGCTGCCCCCCCCCTTGAATTCTCTATGAGAATAATACAGCTTAATTCTCTACCCTTTTCCTTTACAGGTGTGTGTGTGTGTCCAACACGATGGGCAGGTTAGCCCTAATCAGTCTGGGTACCGCAGTATTATTGTACTATCAGCGGATACTCAGCGCTCTGTCTCAGCAGATCACCGTCTGTGTCGTCACAACATCATAGCCTGCAGCAACGGGGACCCAGGTGCTGAGACAGGCACGCGCACACGCACGCACACACACACACACACACACACACACCACCTCAATCAATTGAGCCTTTGAAACCATGACTATAACCTCAAATGTAAATACTGCATGCATCCTCTCTTTGTGTGTGTGTGTAAAGAAAAAGATGGCAATCCATCAAGGTGATCGATAAATGGGGACGTTAATATTAGTAATCCGTCTTTACAGTAAAACAGGATTTTTTTTTTTGGCACCTGCTGGTGATGTTCTGTAATTGTACAGCGGAGCGGAGCCGCGCGCACGGGCACGAGCACCGGAGACTCTACCTGCATGTTAAGAGGAGAAGCACTGGGGTCTCTGGTCGCTCACTCTCTCACACACTGAGGGTCACTTGTGTTCCAATCTCCACTGTCTCGCATGCAGAAATTGAAGGAGTGTGCGTGTTCAATGCGTGTGCGCGTTAGTAATTGATACAGTGTGATCCATGTTAAAAGCCCGGCTACCAGACTCCGTTGAATCCTCTCCTCATCAATCATCCTCCGCTGGCAGGCTATGCGCAGTCTGTGTGCGTGTGCGTGTGTGTGTGTGTGTGCGCGTGTGTGTGTGTTCGGGGGCCGCGCTTTTACAAATGTTCTGTTGACCCATTCTGCGTTTGTTTGTGGATCTACCTATCCATGCTTAAAGGTCACACCAAAGAGCTGTGGCGTGTACACCCCCCCCCCCCCCACACACACACACATACACACGCACACACACACACACACTTCACACTGCCAGACATGTAAATTTAAAAAAACACGCGCTGCCAGCGCAGACAGACACAAAGGAGAACAGAAACTTTGTGCTGTTGGCGCGTGAGCCGGATCAGGATGCGCGCGTGCGTGTCAATATCTCTCACCTTGATTGAAAGTGAAAGCCAAAGTTAGGATCCACAGATCTGCCATGATTGCGCGGCGCGCGTTCCAGTTGCTCCCCTCGACGCCGCTTCTCCGAGAAGACCATCAATCCTTCCTGCGCGGGTGAATCTCACCGGAATCCTCTCCAGCAACAAGAGTCAAAGACGCAGAGAGCAAAGAACGACGCCTCTCTCTCCTCCGCTCCTTCTATTTGATTTGTTTCTCCATTTCTCCCGTGCGTAAAATGGAACCGCCACACTCTGCGTCGCTTTTCCTCTCTGCTCTTTCCATTTAAACAGGAGTCAATTCCTCTCCGCCTCTCTCCTCTCACTCTCTCTTACTACCAGTAGCACAGACAGCCCCCCCCCCCCCACCGCTAATACGCCTCCAAATCCACGGAGAGGGGGTGTGGGTGGGGCGCTCCGGCGGCCGCAGGTTGAATTGCGCTTTGAACGATAAAACTTGAAATCATCAACTGAGTGCGCCTGATATTCATTCATTCATTCATTCATTCATTCATCGACTCGTCTTTACGCCGGAGCCTATCCCACCTGACATCGGGCGACAGGTAACCCAGTTCACCCTCACGTTCACCTGCAGTCAATCAATAGTGATCAATTCACGCTGCGTGTTCCTGGAGGTGGGAGGAAACCCGAGAACCCGTAAAGAACCCACGCAAACTCCACACAGAATGGACCCAGGTGGGCTTGAACCAAGGACCTTCTTTTGCTGTAAATCAACAGTGCTAACCACTGCGCCACCTTGTAGCCATCCCGCAGGAGATGATGCTTTTGGATCTGAGCATGTTAAAATTTTAAAGCGCTAAGAAATAGAATATAAATTTATTTGGAAAATAAAATGGCTAAAGAGAAAACGGGCAAGACAGAGATCACTTTACGTTTTAAGATAAATGTAAAGATAAAGGCGCAGCTGGATCAGATCCGTGGTGCAAAATAAACACCACTGAGCTTGTTGCTAAAAACTATGGCGAGTCCTAATTTAAGACATTTGCTACCAAAACTCAAGCCGGTTTATGGCCATTGGATCAGATTGGGTTGCTTTCAATGCAACCTCACAAAGTGACATGAGCTGTCATGTTTAGTCTGCCTCCAAGTATCAGAACACTCAGCGTGTGAACTTATCAATATACCTTATCAATAAATGCAGGATTCATGCTGCAGATTCAAATACGTGTTTCCACACTGTAAATACACAATCATTTACTGGCAACACTGGGACCAGTGAGGTGGAAATGAAGCAAACCAGACTAATTAAGAGTAGAGTAATGTAATTCTAAAAACTGTAAAAATAAAAGTACAATCCTTAGATGGTAACGCTGCTGCCAGTTAACGCCTCTAAATGCAACATCGAATGTTGTAAATGAAAGGATTCACTATTATTATGAGTTTTTCAATATGCAGTTACTTACTAAACTTTGTGCATCAGAAAAAAATGCTGTCTCCTCTTACTTTGTAAAATATTGAAGAGCAGGTCTTCAACATTTGTGGCAGAATATTGTGCAGACTGCATTTTAATCCAAAGTTAAGAGAACAGTTCAGCCAAAGGATAAACGCATTAATTTTCTACTGGCCTCCATGCAAATCACACGTTGGGGAGGAGGTTTCCAGTCAATTTACCATTGTAGCGTTCTGTTAAACACCTGAAGATGACAGGTGCATTGTAATCCCTGAGATTCTAAAGTTATAGGAAACTGAATTATTGATCATCTCTGGGAGGTGAAATCTTTGCTGCAGAGGTCAGCTGTACCTGCATGGCAGAACAAACCAGCTGCTCTACGTCATGGAAAGACATAGTCAAAGGAAGACTTTTCATCCAAAAGATGTTGTTTTAGTCATCGATAGGTGACGTTTCTCACAATGCACTGTATTTAGACGTTTTATTTTGCTGTGCTACCACCTGCTGGTGGTGTTCTGTAATTGTACAGTACAGCTGACAGCTGGATTAACTGTAATGTATTGAACCTGTTAAAATAGATGAGTTCTCAGCATGTTGTTCCTGCGTTAATTAATTCACATCAACTATTTATCTAAAACAAAAAAGGATAAATGCTAAGCTTTGCTGACAAGTGGCTGATCTCCAACATCTGTTATCAGAAGCTGGACTGTTTCTCTCTCTTTCTCTCTCGCTATTCTGCCTGTTTTCAGTGTTTCAGGTAAAACTGCAGGTTCATGTCAGGCACTTACTTACCTGTATGAAAATGGGACGACAGTTGTGAGGCTGTATATGAGTTAAATATGCTATATATATATTGTTGTATGAGTTATGTTAAACCCTTAAGACAGAATTACTAAGATTATAATTCTTTATTGTATCAGTGTAATATGAATATTCAGTTATAATCCACACTCACCGTAAAAAGTAAACATGAGAAACCATGCAGGATTGTAGCTTCTGCTACGATGATATGAAATGATCAAAGCAAATTAGAAAAGCACTGTACAGTATGTATAAATACATCACGTACACATATACATACTGTATATGTGTACGTGATGTTGGCACGTTGTAGTTTCATGTGTTTCTGTCTGATTTGAAAGCAGACTTTTCTGTTGGTTGACCAAATGGCCGTTTTACGTACGTCATGTCGAAAAGAAAATGATAAGCCTCATGCATTTCAGGAATCTCAAAGTTTCTGAAAAGATAAAAACAGCAGAAAGATCCGGTGAAATGAACCCAAATGCATGTTTATTGAAGTCAACAACTCAAAGACCAAAGAAAAAACCAGCAACATATAAAACAAATACTGAATGAACATTACAGCCAACAGATGCAGGCCCACCACGGCATGCGGCTGGGCCTCACCTTGATGACATCATCAGCCATTGCACTAATTCACATACATGACAGCACTATTGATATGGATATTTATTCAAAAGGAAGACTTTTCATTCAAAATAATAAATCTAAAAGCATTGAAATGAAAACATTTCTGTGAAGGTAACACAAGAGTGTCTCCGGCGTCTGATTGGGTCAATTAATACACACCTCACACGCACCCACCCACACACACACACACACAGGTACCCAAGGTCTGTGTGCAGAGTGTGTGTGGGTGTGTTTGTAAGAGTATCCAGTCAAGGCAACACTATATACATGAAATGATTTAAAATTGCTACAAACACAACATTTCTAAACTTCAAGTTTTGGAGAATCTAATAAAATAAAAACAGAAAATGGTTATCAATCGAGTCAAAAGTAATACATTTAAGATTATGCACAGCTTTTACAAAACATAATTTAAAAATCAATTTGACTGAACTACAATTGAAATGAGATTTTGGGCAGCGAGTGTGTGACCGCCTGATGGAAGTTGGGTCCGACTGATGAAGGTGACGCCTCATCATCACGGCACTGATGCAACATGAGTCCAGTAGTTTGTCCGCGTTATTGCGATGACCGCGGCGTTAAGACGGGTTCAACAGGGACTGGCCTGTTTGCAGAGCAGAGGACAGCCGGGAGGTCGGTGGGACACACCTCCGCCCTCCTCACCTCCAGCGGTATCTACATTTTCATTTCTCATGCAAGCTACATGCTAGCACATTAAGTAAGACGAAGGACAGGACTATAAGTTACAGGCAAATACAGGTCCAGCAGTTTGTAAAAGACACAACACTTTGTTGGCATGAGGCAGGTCTTCACTTCTCCATTCACAGAGCAGAATCAGACTGGGGTTAACAGCTAATCCTTAAAGTGGACTAAACCCGTCCTCTGGTCTGCAGACAGGACAGAAACGCTGGGGATAGAACAAATGAATGACCCTGCTGACGCTGCTTCAGGTCACATGACCTCTTACAGACACAATAGGGCCACTTGCTTTCACAGCAGCTATCTTGGACAAAGTGTGTGTGTGTGTGTGGGGGGGGGCGGATACGAAAAGCACAATCCCTGAACGTTCCCGACAAAGGTGTACAAAACTATTACATACACACCTGTCTACAGGTAGACCAACAAGGGCAAATGGATCCTTGTCCAAAAGCCTGCTACAAAGAGCCTTCGGTGCACAAAGGCAAACCGAGAGGCGCTACTTCTACCGTCAAGGGGAGTCGGACATCGATCGGAGACAGGGGCGGAGACGAGGAGAGTCGGACATCGATCGGAGACGAGGGAAAGGCGTGCCGAGGAGAGGAGGGGCCGGGTGAAGGTGGATCAGGACAGATGAGATGACTGATTAAAGGACGAAAAGAAGCAGACGAGGGGACATCTGCGTCCGTTAGACTCGGACTCGCCATCCTGCCCACCTAAGCCAAACCTTGGCATCGGCACAGTCCGGATCAGAGCCTCAACTTACACAAGCGGGCCAAGCAGAGCTCGGGGCCAGGGCGAACTTCAAACCTCAATAAAACACAGTTCAATTCTGGGAACCTTTTTGCTAAGCCGGCGAATGACCTCTCCTTACAAGAACACACACACATACACACACACGCACACACACACACACACACACACAGCAGAAGAGAGAACAGCTGAATGCAGGTAGTCCTGTTCGGCTCTGCATCGGAAAGCAAGCAAGCATTTCCACCGCCCTGAAGCAGTAGAACTGACACATTCTACAAGCAAGTCATGAGATAACTGCTCGATGCATCAAGCGCCAGGACGGGCCGCATGGGTGTGGGGGGACGGAGGACCGTGTTGGACCGTGTTGGACCGGGGAGGACCAGGAGGCCAGGAGGCCAGGGCGAGTACAGCCGGTGAACGTGGTGCAGAGACAGAAGCAACTAAGGGACACGCAAAACCTCGAATAAAAGTCCAAGTCAGAAATCATGACATCTGTGGATTCCTGGACTGACAGACTTACAGACACTGCAAACCGCTAACGGTGACGTCAACGCCGAGACACTGAGGACAGACGGAAGACAGAATGCAAGAAAGAAAAGGAAGGAAAATGTTTCAACAAATATTCGTGTATAAGGTTAGTTTTCCTTGTAAGGTCAGTATCGTTCATCTACTGTCTCCCTCGGTATTGAAAGTTTAGACTCTGCATTTCCACGCATGTAATAAACACAGGCAGGCTTTGTTTGAGTATATCAGCGACCGACTGAGACAGAGGAAGAGAGTGTATTTACAGAACACCAAACATCTGCTGTCCAGTGAACAGAACGCTCTAGAATTCTTTATATAGATGTATTTATATATGTATACCGGCGCTCCCTGGCTCGGCAGCGCACGGTGCTGTTGCATGAGTGGCGAGGTCGCGTGTCGGCTCCAGGGTCTGTGAGCAGGCAGGCGGGCGGGGTGGGGGGGGGGGGTCGAGGACCTTACTGATGGGCGGGGTGAGATCCTCCGATGGAGCGATCCTGCCTCGTTGGATGGAGAGAACGGGCGACAGACGTAAAGGACAGAGCTGCTCCGGTGCTGGAGGAGGCAGGTCAGGGAACCGGAACGTTACTTACAATTGAGCTTTTAGGAGGCGCTGGCGCTTAGGAACACACGACGCGTGGGGGGGACAAGTTGATTGGAGGTTCAGGCTCGTTGATCTCAGCGTGGACGTGAGTTCACGTCGACCCCGAAGCTGACCCTTGTGTGTGTTTGTGTGTTTGAGTGTGTAACTTCAGTTCGTCTGCATGTCAGTGCAACAAATCTCCCTTCCCTGCATCAATGAAACGAAGGTCGTACCAGCTGAAGGTCAAGCCGGTGCTTCCTCCTGCCCTCCTCTCCCAGAACAGAAGCATTGTGAAAACAAACGGAGGCCATTTCTTCCATCTTCTCTTACTCCTGCTCCTTTCCTCCACGGCTCCCATCTTCTCATCTAGATGAAGTACTCCTTCTTGTCCTCTGCTCCGGAGTGGCCTCCCTCCGCGTTGATGATGGCCGTGTCGGCGTCGGGGGCGTCGTCCGAGCCCTTGGCCTCGTGGGTCAGATACGTTCCTGCTGGAGGAGAGGGAGAAAGGGAGACAGATAAAGAAAGAGAGCGCGCGAGCGAGGATGTAGGTGAAAGCGTGGACCTATGAGATGGGCCGTAGCCCTACGGGTGAAAGCCTGGACCTATGAGACGGGCCGTAGCCCTACGGGTGAAAGCCTGGACCTATGAGATGGGTCGTAGCCCTACGGGTGAAAGCCTGGACCTATGAGACGGGCCGTAGGTGGCAGGTCAGCGCTCTTTCATTTTAAAGCAAAGTGAAGTGTCGTTACACACAAAGGTTGTCGTAGCAGCATTTCAGTGCTACTATTCACATCGATAGAGAATAAAGCCCCCCCCCCCCCCCCCCCCCCCCAATAAAAGCCAGTCCGTGTAGGATGGGATATTCATTCACAAGAGAACACGATGCTCAGAAAGGAAAGGACTGGATAACCGGCATTTAAAAAGGTAGTGGGGGGGGGGGATTTCCTGATTGACCGACCTGAGACAACATCATTGCTTTTCAAATGAATCTTTCTGTCAGCTGCTTTTCGTCTGGCTTTGGTGCTTTGGTAGGGAGGCCCACAGAACCATCCGGTTCCCCAGAGCCCACAGAACCATCCGGTTCCCCACGTCCCTTCACGCATCAAACCCCGGTCACACCCTGCTTCCCCGAACAGATGCAGCATCGGCCACCGTTTTCAATATTTGGAAGCAGGGGGGTTCAATCTGGTGGTCCTGTGTCCTGGGGGGCCTCTAACAGGTCTCACCCAGCCCCCGCTGGAGCTGAGACATGTGGCATGAGTCGACTGTCACACGGCTAAAGAGGGAAATAACTGTGGTCTCTGCGTCGAGTACAGATTTAGGATGAGTCATTTCTATGTGTGTGTCTGTACACGTATCCATATTTACATAAGAGTACCTCAATGCATCCTCATACATGCATGAGTGGGGGAGTGTGGGGGAGAGCGGGGGAGTGTGTCAGCTGTCGACCTTTGTGTCTGATGAGATATCTGCCGAGAACGATGAGGAGGCAGAGCAGGATGAAGACGATAACTGCAACCACCCCTCCAATCACGGCGTGGTCCACCCCCGATGAGGTCGACATGGCTGTGGGGTCTGAGGAAGAGGAGAGGAGAGGAAGTCGTGGTGTAAAGAAAATGAGTCATAATAGGAGGGAGGGAGAAAATGGGTGGAAAGGAAAGAACAAAGAGCGACAGAAAATGAAGTATAGAGAAAAGAGGAGCGAGAGGAAAGAGGGACAGAGACTCAGAGAGGAGAGGAAGGAGGGGGTGGAGGATGAATATTGGTGGAAGCAGGAGATGGATGATGAAATACAGCAGAAAGAGGGAGAGGCAGGGAGAGAGTGATACAGAGAAGGCAGGAAGAAGAGACAAGAGATGTAAAACCAGGGACAGCAGCAAACCTCCAGAGGACAAAGACAAGGACACCCAGAAAGCCAGGCAAAACACTGCACTCCCCCCCCCCCCCCCCCACTAAAAGGGTCTGACATCAACATGCCACAGGAGTGAGAGCGTCTTTAACGAGAACCCAAAGCTCTCCACAGTGGATCAAAGGGCCGAATGTGATTCAATAATCAATAGAAAAATCAGAAACGCTTCAGAAATCGTTATTAAATAGATGTGATTTCTTCTAGCGTTATTCCACATACATGGAAAATATTAGAGTCTTTAATTAATTATAACATACATTTAGTAATAATGGAATAAGTTCTTATCTAAACATTAGAATCTCCTCATTCGTCATCAAGCTACTTTTAGCTTTGAGCAGGCTCAAGTTTTATTCTATATTCTAATAGTTCAAGTTTATAATTCAGTCACGCTGAGGAAGACTCCTTTGTTGTCTCTGTAAAGCTCGACTTTGATGTTTTGAACCCCAGATTCCTCTCCTCGTTTCAGTCGCATCAGCTCCTCATCCTCACTGAAGATACCGACGAAGAGTACGTTTGATGGATCATTGATTTTGCCTGACTTTTCAGTCTGCAGAAAACACCAGGCGTCAAAGTTTCTTAAAAACACACGAGTCAAAGGCAGCACCGAAAGGTGTGGACAAAGACAGTAAGAGAGGCTTCTTGCACTTCATGAATCTGAGGGGTAAACACGGGGGGGGGCACACCTAGTCAAAGGACAATAATGAGACACACAGTTGAGACGGAGCAACGGCTATTGACACCCAGCGATAGGAAGACACCTGCATCTGGAGAAGAAAGGAAGGAAGGACAACCAGCTGGGGGGGCAGACATTTAGAGAACTGAGAGGGCAACAGCCCACTCCGGGGCAGGCAAAGACAGAAGACATGGAGCAAACAGGGAAGACGGGGGCAGAATGACACAGGGAGGAAAGGAGGTGGGAGGGGCATGCTGACAAGGCGGGGCTGAGAGCGGGCCCATAAATCCTGCTGTCAACATCAAAGAACACCGCCGAGCCTGACCACGCCCCCAGCCCACTCACACACACACACACACACACGCACACACACACACGCTTGCACGGAGGTGTGTGTGTGTGCGTGTGTGTGTGTTTAAGCCTGGTTGTGGTAAAAATGAAGCATTATGTGGATCAAAGTATGAAATATTCATCCCTCCAAGTCTAAACTGTAGAGACCCCCCCACATTACAGACACACCTACAGACAGACAAACACAGATATAGACAGTCAGACAGACCTACAGACAGACAGAGCTAGAGCAACAATAAAGCAAAGCAGCAGGTAACTATGGTGACAATATACCTGCATTGTCGACTGCAGCATCTTCTCAAGTGGATTAGTAGATGGATGGTTGGATGTTTGGATTGATGGATGAAAGAATGGATGGATGGATGGTTGGTTGGATGAGTGACGGATTGTGTTGAAGGGATTAGGGTTCAGGATTATTGACAGAAAGAAAGAAAAAAAAAACATCAAAAAGCTGAGACAAGTGAACAAATGCCACATTTCCCCTTCATTGTGAGTTTCCACAAGTCCCTTACTCTCAATATCAGTGTGTGTGTGTGTGTGTGTGTGTGTGCGCGTGTGTATTGAAGAACAAAGCAAGTAGTGACTTGAGTTGTGTTTGTCTTTCAACTCCATTAAGCTCCTCACATCCAGTTTGTTTGCTCGTGTGTAACGTAGATGGTTTTACCTGCAAACGTGTACACTCCATTCAGCTGGGTGGAAACTGGGGGGGTAAGGGTGGGAGCAAGGGAGGAGCGGGAGGGAGGCGCAACAGAAGGAGCGGCGCCTGCTGAGGCGGAGCCGGGAGGGAGTAGGAGGGAGGGGAAGAGGGCATTAGAGAGGGTAGTGGTGGAGGGTTTGGACATGGTTGTCACAGAGAAAGGCGTGGAGGAGGTGGGAGGAGGGGAGGAGGTGGAGACAAGGTCAGGAGGAGAGGAGGAGGAGGAGGAGGAGGAAGTGGGATGGGAGCCAAAACCAAATAGGACATCAGGAGGATATGAGGATGGGAGCGAGGAAGAAAAGCCAAAGGAGTGGGTGGTGTTGCCCACGGAGTCTGGACCCATGGAATCTTAGGAGGAGGAGGAGCAGGAATGAGCGAGCAAAACACCCCCCCCCCCCAAAAAATAAAAAAGGTGGCCATGGATCATACGACCGGGTCACATCATAAAACACGAAGGGAAGGAAGCGCCACAATGAGCGGTTGGATGGTGGCCGTGGCGATGGAGGTGCGGATGAAGGAGGTGCGGACGAAGGAGCAAAAACAACGAATAAGAAAGGAGGAAAGAAACAAAAAGAAAATCAGAAGAGAAAAAAGATGGACGTACAAGAAAAGCCAACAAACGACAGAAATCAAATGTGATGACGAAGCGTAAAAGAAGAAGACCTTGTAGCTCGCTCTCTGCATTGCCCCCCCCCCCCCCCCCCACCACACCTGTGTGTTTTACCTTGCACCAGCAGCGTGTACCCCCCCTGGCTGCTGCCAATGCCATTGTCAGCGCTGCAGAGGTAGACGCCATTATCGGATTTGTTGAGCATCTCAAAGAGCAGCAGCGCACCGTCAACTTTGGCCAGCAGAGGGAGCGCTCCATCCTTCCTCTTCCAACTGTAGTCCAAGGGCCTGAGGGGAGAGACAAAAGGGATGAGGGTCCGGACTGGAACTGAACCTGTGCAGATTAGGTTCAGTTCCGGTCCGGACCCTCATCTTATCCCAAAAAGTAAAAAAACATCAAAACCAAAAGAGGTGCTGAGTGACGAGCGATCAAATGATGAAGGGTGAAGCTGAGATGGAGAGAGGATAAGAAGAATGGGCCTGAGCGGGACAGGACAGGACAGCAGGACAGGACAGTAGGGCAGGACAGTGGTACAGGACAGGTCAGCAAGACAAGACAGCGGGACAGGACAGCGGCACAGGCCATGGAAATGCAAGAGACGGATGTGTCAGTGAGAGGGGTACGAGTCGTCAGTGTCGATGGTGAGAGCGATAAAAAGAATGATGGGAAAAGGAGATGAAAAGAGATGAACAGAGAACAGAGAACAGCATTTCTAATCAGCCTGCCTTGAAGGATCCGTCCAGGGACAGAGTGAGACGAGCCTTGATGAAAGGACCATTATGTAAATGCGTGGGTCCTTCATCGCTGGACAGTAATTACAGTGACAGGGGATGTGGATGGGGGGGCAGACCTGCGTGGGTCGCTGATTAATCGTTCTTCCATAAAGGATACTAATAAATACAAATCAGCTGATCCTTGAGGAGCAGCGTGGAAATTCCTGATGGAGGCGGAGCAGCTTTTTGGAGATGGCAGAACCTTCAGACTCGTAAAGTCGAGCTGCGTCTCCTGAGATAAAAACCTACAACGAGTATCTGCTGCTGCCGGGGGAGAAACTCCGTCTGCGCCTCCCTCGACTCCTGAGCTGAGCAAACACACGGAGTGTCGTTTGGGTATTATAAAGCCCAACACTGTTAAAACAGAAGAGCTGCTGCCCCCCCCACGCCCCCCAGGGGACATATCGAATACATATTCAGCCATTTAAAAACTGTGTCTGAGCTTCGCCGTCTGGTTACCGACAATAAAATCTGATCAGATAATTCCTCCGGCGCCGGATGATACGCAATTAACCGAACAATTAACTTCACATTTACAGGCTGCAACTCGCGCAGCGCCTTCACATGCAGCTCCAGAGTCAGTGTGAGTCACAGTGCAGGAAGGGGGCGTGCACGAAGCTGATTGGTCAGAGCTGCGAGTCGTCATCACGTCCAACGCCAGGGCGGCACGCTCTGCTCTGAGCTCAGCGGAAACACATCAGTCAGCACACACACACGCATCAGTCAGCACACACACACATCAGTCAGCACACACACACATCAGTCAGCACACACACACACATCAGTCAGCACACACACACATCAGTCAGCACACACACACATCAGTCAGCACACACACACATCAGTCAGCACACACACACGCATCAGTCAACACACACACACGCATCAGTCAGCACACACACACATCAGTCAGCACACACATGCATCAGTCAGCACACACACACATCAGTCAGCACACACACACATCAGTCAGCACACACACACGCATCAGTCAACACACACACACATCAGTCAGCACACACACACACATCAGTCAGCACACGCACGCATCAGTCAGCACACACACACACATCAGTCAGCACACACACACATCAGTCAGCACACACACACACATCAGTCAGCACACACACACGCATCAGTCAGCACACACACGCATCAGTCAGCACACACACACGCATCAGTCAACACACACACACATCAGTCAACACACACACACACATCAGTCAGCAAACACACGCATCAGTCAGCACACACACACGCATCAGTCAACACACACACACATCAGTCAGCACACACACACACATCAGTCAGCACACGCACGCATCAGTCAGCACACACACACATCAGTCAGCACACACACACATCAGTCAGCACACACACACACATCAGTCAGCACACACGCGCATCAGTCAGCACACACACACACATCAGTCAGCACACACACACATCAGTCAGCACACACACACGCATCAGTCAGCACACACACGCATCAGTCAGCACACACACGCATCAGTCAGCACACACACACATCAGTCAGCACACACACACGCATCAGTCAGCACACACACACGCATCAGTCAGCACACACACACATCAGTCAGCACACACACACGCATCAGTCAGCACACACACACACATCAGTCAGCACACACACACACATCAGTCAGCACACACACATCAATCAGCACACACACACACATCAATCAGCACACGCACATCAATCAGCACACACACACACATCAATCAGCACACACACATCAATCAGCACACACACACGCATCAATCAGCAGACACACATCAATCAGCACACACACACGCATCAGTCAGCACGCACACATGCATCAATCAGCACACACACACACATCAATCAGCACACACACATCAGTCAGCACACACACACACATCAATCAGCAGACACACATCAATCAGCACACACACACGCATCAGTCAGCACGCACACATGCATCAATCAGCACACACACACACATCAATCAGCACACACGCGTCAATCAGCACACACGCATCAGTCAGCACACACACATCAATCAGCACACACACACATCAATCAGCACACACACGTCAATCAGCACACACGCATCAGTCAGCACACACGCATCAGTCAGCACACACACATCAATCAGCACACACACATCAATCAGCACACACGCATGCACCAGTGAGCGCTGCACAAAGCCACGCCACACTCAAAGACATTCTTCATGTCAACGCATTCCCTCCCTCTCACATCTATAATCATTATCGCGGTAAAGAATCAGGCAAGAGCATTCTGGGTAAATGATGAATACAAGATGAAGATGAAGATAAAGTCACGCTAACGTCTGAAACACTTGTTTCTCTAAAACGTATCTGCTGAGTGTTTGGAGAGGCTGTAAAAGCATAAACCGAATTGATCCCATTTTCAGCAAACTCCTCATGAATGATGCATCAATCCAACCGTTTCCATCGTGGCTTCCTCTCCTCCTCTTCCTCAGAGGAAGGATAAACGTAAAGCTGTTCTAGTCACTAGTTTTATATGAACAGTGGCTCATCACTCAAAATCCAGTTCAACAATATGGTTTCATTTAGAAATCAAATATTTCTAATGCCACAAGAACCAGCATGTTTCTATTTAGAGGTCCAGATCAAGTTATACTGGAACGACGGAAGCAAAATGGACCAGAAGCTACATCAAGACGGGGATCAGGTGACCGAGTGAAGGGAGGTGGGGTAGAACAGCGATTCGGGTATAAACAGAGGTAGGGTATGAACAGAGGTAGGGTATAAACAGAGGTAGGGTATAAACAGAGGTAGGGTATGAACAGAGGTAGGGTATGAACAGAGGTAGGGTATAAACAGAGGTAGGGTATGAACAGAGGTAGGGTATAAACAGAGGTAAGATATGAACAGAGGTAGGGTATAAACAGAGGTAGGGTATGAACAGAGGTAGGGTATGAACAGAGGTAGGGTATAAACAGAGGTAGGGTATAAACAGAGGTAGGGTATAAAAAGAGGTAGGGTATGAACAGAGGTAGGGTATAAACAGAGGTAGGGTATAAACAGAGGTAGGGTATGAACAGAGGTAGGGTATGAACAGAGGTAGGGTATAAACAGAGGTAGGGTATAAACAGAGGTAGGGTATGAACAGAGGTAGGGTATAAACAGAGGTAGAGTATAAACAGAGGTAGGGTATAAACAGAGGTAGGGTATAAACAGAGGTAAGGTATGAACAGAGGTAGGGTATAAACAGAGGTAGGGTATGAACAGAGGTAGGGTATAAACAGAGGTAGAGTATAAACAGAGGTAGGGTATAAACAGAGGTAGGGTATAAACAGAGGTAGGGTATAAACAGAGGTAAGGTATGAACAGAGGTAGGGTATAAACAGAGGTAAGGTATTTTCCATTTGGAAATCTGTCATCATTGGTGACAGAAACCAGGTGTGGAATATGCAATCCTATCTCACGTGGTCTGCTGCGTTCTGACCGCGGCACTGACTGTGTAGAGGAGCCTTCAGAAAACAGGTAAGCCAGGCTTTCCAAGAGGAAGTTGCAAAGTAAACAGCCCAACGGCTAAATGGCTTTAAGTGCAGGATGGGATGCCACTCGATACACTGGTGGGCCGTGCAGGTAGAGTAGAGTAGAGTATAGACTAGAGTAGAGTAGAGTATAGACTAGACTAGAGTAGAGTATGGACTAGAGTAGAGTAGAGTATAGACTAGACTAGAGTAGAGTATGGACTAGAGTAGAGTATAGACTCGAGTAGAGTATGGACTAGAGTAGAGTATAGACTAGAGTAAAGTATAGACTAGAGTAGAGTATGGACTAGAGTAGAGTATAGACTAGAGTAGAGTATGGACTAGAGTAGAGTATAGACTAGAGTAGAGTATAGACTAGACTAGAGTAGAGTATAGACTAGAGTAGAGTATAGACTAGACTAGAGTAGAGTATAGACTAGAGTAGAGTATAGACTAGACTAGAGTAGAGTATAGACTAGAGTAGAGTATAGACTAGACTAGAGTAGAGTATAGACTAGACTAGAGTAGAGTAGAGAGCAGAACAAAACGAAACAGAACAGAACAGAATAGAATATAGAGCACGGATTCCTTTCACCGGGCGTCACGGAAACAGAGTGCAGGATTTGATAAGGTAAGTAAGACAGGATGCGACCGTGTAGAGAAGACGGTGTATCCTGGAATGGAGTGTGACTTTCATTGAGTTTGACTGGGGAGGGCAGCTGGAGAGCAGGTGAGCGGCTGGGCGTGTCAGAGGAAAGGTGTAGCAGCGATTGGGTTCTGACTGACAGCTGCAGCGGTACCGGGTTATATCGGACACTAACTCATCCACGAGCAGCGCTGCATGTACACACGCACACGCACACGCACACACAGACACACTGGAACTGTCTTGTTTGTTCTCTCTCCATCTTAGTCATTTGGCGCTTGTCACCAAATCTTTGTCTCCTCCCCGCCCACTCTTCTCTCTGCCTCCCTTCACCGCTCCCTCTCCTGTCGGGTTGTTTTCCTCGCCTGTGTCTCTCCTGCCATTGTCATTTTTTGCCTCCATTTGGCAAAGTGTCTCTTCTATCGTCCTCTTCCTTGTTTTTTTTTACACACAGCCCCTCCCACCCAGATGATGCTTTTATCTTTATATTTCTTATGAGGTCAGCACTCATTTTGCTCTGCACCGAACCAATGATAATTTTAGAACAGCTTTAAATCCTGCTATGGACGCTCTACACAGTTGGACTGTATCACACATAAAAGCATCTAAAGCTAGGTGGTCTTCGTGGGAATTGAACTCCTGACTCTGGCGGCTGATGCCTTGCCTTTCTCCTATCTACAATTCATCGACTCCCTTGCTGCCTGTAAAAGCATGTACATGAGATGACAGTTGTCTCCTCCTTCTGTTCTGACTGCCAATCAAATGAAACAGCGAGTCCTATTCCTGGCCACTGCTCTGATGAGCTGCAAAGGGAAAGAGAGGGCAGGGGCAATAAGAGGAGGTGGGGACAGGAGAGCAGACGAGGAGGACGGGGATGGGGAGTAAAGGGAAAAGGTGTTAGCAGAGATAGAAGAGGGTTATAGGAGGAGAGACGTAAATAAAGAGGAGGTGGGGGGCAAAGAACAGTGGCTCGAAAAAACGGAGCCAAAGAGTGCCTCAGAAGAGAAGCGATAGCAGATGATGGAGGGATGGGGGGGATGGGGAGGGGGGGATCAATAGCGCAGGCTGGATGGAGGTTCATCTATAATGCACAAGGGGTTTAAGATGCTTGTGTGTAGCGGTGCACATGCTGAATCAGTGATCAGTGCAGCTTGTTCGCCTCACTTATGTGCACGTTACCGTGCACGTCACGGTTCACGACATGCACACGGAGGTGTAACTGGAAGTAGAGCCGTAGAGGAAGCGCAGCAGCCAACCGGCCCCTGCTGTGCTGCGATCAGGACGTCCCATGTTGGGAGACAGGAACGATAATCCCTGTTATTCCACCAGATTTACGAGCAATAATATTATCAACCAGCACAGGGCTGGATTTCAGGTGAGAGATTACATGAGCACTTGCCAAGAGGAGACGATAAAACCGCTACGAGCACTTGAAGACAGACAGAACATAAAGCCTGAATTAAAGCTGCCACCGGCAGGGAAACAGCCGCATCAGTCAAGCACCGCTTTTATTCCGGCTTTTTTGATCAATGCCATTTTATTCCTCTCCCAAGTGTCCGATTCGTGGCACCAATCCAAGCAGGGGTTTGTACAGTCAGCGTTGTTTTCCTGCCACCGCGGCCACCATTACTCACTGATAGCATCTGAGGTCAATACCTGCCGAGACACAAGCAGATATCTGGACGCTGGAGACACGCCGTTTACCCAAAGCGTTACGGACCTGTGGTTCCGTCTCCAACAGACAATTCACTGAAGCTCCTCCGAGAGGATCCCGTTAAATAAAAACACGACACAAATCATCACTCGCTGTCAGAACAGAGGCCCCCTAGTGGGGATGTGGCACGCTGCCTGGACAGGTCCCAACACGACTGTGTCCTTCACTCGCCTCAAAGACATGCTGGCAAAACACTGCTGGTGGAAGAGACGATGGCGACGTTGGGTTTATGCAACGACTTAGAATATTGGAGTCAATGAAGTAATCAACATTATCTAAGCAAGTTCTGTGTGTGTGTGTGTGTGTGCGTGTGTGTGTGTCTTACTCAGGGTTGCCGTCACCCAAGCACTGAAGACGAAACTTCTCCCCCTCTCTTGGAAGCGTGCTCTGGGGCTGGATTTGCACATTTGGGGAATCTACATGTTGTAGGCAAACACACACAGACAATTTAAGACACGCGCAGACAAACAAAGATACACACAGACAATCAAATACACACACAGACAAACAAAGACACAAACAAATGCAGACTCAGAGTATGAAAAAAGGCACATATGTGTAGAGACAGTGCAGATTTGCATCCTGCAGGCATCACCGTCTCCCTGCCTGCCACGATGACATCACCCTTCTGACATCACTCTGCTGAGGCGATGCAGTGGCGCTGCTCAGTCCACCGGGTGGCAGCACTGACACAGACTCGGTCTCTTTTTACGGCTTCATTTTTCACAATAACTGGCCCCGACTAGTCACAGTGATTGAACTCTGGATGAGTGTGGCGTCAGAGGAAGTGGAAGTGATATCAAAATTGAATATTTTATTGTAATTACTGTGGCGGCTAAAGAGTTAAATAAAAAAATAAACAGTTATTTAACAGCATGTTAAGGAGTAGTTACATTTATTTAACATTAAATGACTACATTTAGTTACATGTTTTACTGCGTTACGGTTTACATTTGGCCTTTAGAGGGCAAACATAATGCTAATGTGGCCCTTGGAGAAGATGAGTTTGACACCCCTGGTCTCCTCTGTTCTCCATCAGCTCCCCCCCTATTGACTCACACAACACTCGCATAGCCTGTTGGGTCCTCTTGTCTCCGGCGTTGAGGGAGCTGTGGTTGACGGCGCAGGTGATCAGGGCGTTGTCATCCTCGCGGCTCACCTTCAGGGTGAGCTCGCTGCTCACATTGTAGGTGGGGTCGTTTGGAACGGACTCCACCACATTTGGACCTCCTGGGGTGGGGGGATGGAGAGACAAGAAAAGGCGGGGACAGTCAAAAGGAAGGTGCCTGACGGCTGCACTGTTCGACCCACACTCACACAAAGACACACCCTTTCTCTGTAATTAAGAGGCAATGCTTTCATGTTGTAGAACTGGACCCTAATGACACCATTTGTTCTCAGGAAATGATGAATGTCCTTTCTGTGCTGTTACCTTGTGGCCCTCGGTCTTTTGTTCTGTTATCTATCACTGTATGCCACACACACTGCTAGTCTGCAGCACTAGTACCCTGTTTCTCACCAGAGTGAACTTCTTATTAGCTGACTCATCAGTTTTATCCATGAGAAGGAACAGGAACGTGTGTGCGCTTTGATATGCTTATTAATGGAGGAATGAAAATTACTCAGCAAACATTTTTAGAATTGATTGATGTTTGAAGTGATCAATCAATCAGAACGGCCAAATATTCCCTGGATTTAATTCAATTCATTTTTATTTCTATAGCAGCAGATCAGAACAGGAAGTTATCTCAAGACACTTTACAGGAGTAGCAGGGAAAGACAGAACCCAACTTGACCCACAAGAGAAAGAATTTTGGAGACGGAGGCAAGAAAAACTTCCCTTTAACAGGCAGAAACCTTGGACAGAACCTAAGACTCATAGTGGACGGACCTTCTGTCTGGACCGGCTGGGTTTTGAAGGAGAGAGAGCGAGAGAGAGAGAGAATGTAACATCGAGGCAGCTGAACAAGATACTGACTAAAGAGCTGCTATATGAAACTATAAATTTTGGAGCACAAAATAAAGTTATCTGCCAACTTTAAAATATTCTGGGTATTTGTGCCCAATTTGGAGCTTTTTAAACTATTGATCAAAGAGATCATTTTCAGATGAATTACTGATGAACAAGCGTCAGTTTCAGCCTTTTGGTGCAAAGTTCCTCCTAAAGATTCTTGTTTATCAGGGAACACATAAGAACCCCCCCCCCCCAACCTTAAAGGCATGCTTGCAGCGCTGTCGTATTTGCTAATCAGGCTTCTCTTTGATATGCCAGGCTGAAGGACACCAAAGGGACCAGAGACATCTAGTGTTGCTCAGTCCAGCCTTCTTTGGACGTCCTTACCGTTGCTTAGGCAACGGTTTGTAACATGGAATAAATCCAACCAGGAGGCTGGAGGAGCTCGACCCGAGAGCAGGGCCTTGCTTTGGCATTGTCTTCACTGAAGCTGCTGCTCACAGATAAAACAGGTGTGGAATTTATGGCTCAGGAAGTCACAACAGTCACAGAGCTTCATAAAGATACTGCAGTTTCCTGTCATTTGTATATTGCTGGCAGTACCTGCAGCACCGTGTTGGGAAGAAGAAAGACTGGGCACGGGCAAGCGAGTCACATGATGCAGCCGCCGCGGTGCAGACTATCACCTGGACATCTCGCAAAGCATCTAACCGGGTGGTCAAACCGTGAAAGTGGTCGGTGAATCTTGGAAAGTGGGCCGGAAACTTATCACTTTACACTGCATGTACTGAGAAACACACACACACACACACACACACACACACACACACACACACACACTCACACACTCACGCACAAGCATGGACACATGTAGGTCAAGCTCATGAATAACACACAGAGAGGAGGCAGCGATAGTGGCGGGGGAGGAGATTGGACAACAGACATGCACACACACGCTTTCTGTATCTCCCAAACACACAGATATTAAAGACCTGCCTCCTCCTCCTCCTCCTCCTCCTCCTCCTCCTCCTCCTCCTCCTCCTCCAGAGAACTCTTCAAATATCACTGAGTCTAATGACATCTCTCGTTTTATTACCATAACCAGTCCTCTGACCCGCGGAAAAAATTAGTTTACTTTCCAGGTGCACTTCAGTTATCTTACCTCTATCTCTCTCTCTCTCTCTCCCTCTCTCGTTCTCTCCCTCTTCTCAGAATCAGTCTGGGCATGAAGGAATCTTCTTTGCTCACTCATGATGAGCTCGCTGACGCGGCACCGTGTTTTAAAACGATACCACTGGGTTTCCGTGGGTTTCTCAGGCTCAGGGGCCGCAGAATGACTTCACACACTCATTAAGAAAAAAGATAAGGAGGAATCAGTTCAAGCATTGTTTCTCCCAAGACAGCCGTGAAGCACATTTACTCCTAATTCACATTTCCTCAGTTCGTTATTAGATAATCATAGTAGATTTGCATGTCTGCGGCTGCAACCGGGGCAACAAGCAAATCCGGCTGGAGAGCAGTAAGAGGATTGTTGCCCTGGATCGCAAACAAGGCTGAGCTCAAACAAATAAAAAAAGGTGCTTTTTGCTGTGATGATTTCTTACCAATCATCCCGTCTTCAAGGGCATTGATTACAATCTTGAGCCCCTCTCATTGGGGAATGTTTCTGTGTTAAACTCATCCCAATGAAACTGTTTGAGGATGATCAATAGCATTCAGGATGTTGTTGCTGTTGTTTACATTCACAACAGAAAAACAGAAATCAATAATCAGCTCAAGTAAAATGAAAACTGCATGGCTGGATTAGGGTATTTTTATGTTTTAATTAGAATTAAATGAAATACAATCTTTACATTTATAATGTCTAAACGCTGCTCTCATTAGCATGAATCCGGCTCTGGCTGGAAATATCCACCTTAACTTAGTGGCTTAGTGGCATTAGCATAGCTGCCAGGGTTGGGGGGGGGGGGTCAAGGCAGAGACATCCACTCCAAGGGACTGATCCTGATCCTGATCCTGATCCTGCCAGTGTTTCCTTAGACTGCTTTCCATTTCATTCCCAGAGAAGAGGGCAGATCTCGACTGAATGAGCATGCAAAGTGTTTTCTTGATTATTTAAGGAGCAGCGAAACGAGCAGCCAATCATTAAAGACTTCTACAACTCGAGAGGTCAAGAGGAATTGGGCTTCTGCATGCAACGTTTTTAATATGTTACTGAGAACATTTTGTAACTTAATTGTTTACCCAGTTAGGAAGCACAGAAGCAACAGAAGCAACACACCAAAGCTACTCGTGCAACACGTTCAGCGACGCTGCGGCGTGTTCACCAAAGCAACATTCCTGCTGCTGCAGGATATAAATGCTGCTCGTGCAACACGTTCAACACGTCAGCGTTGGCTGCGGCGTGTTCACCAAAGCAACATTCCTGCTGCTGCAGGATATAAATGCTGCTCGTGCAACACGTTCAACACGTCAGCGTTGGCTGCAGCGTGTTCACCAAAGCTAAACTAAACTAAGTACAATCTGTTCCTGAAGGTGACCAAATCTCAAACACCTTTGAACTACGATGCTGCATTGCACCCCGCATATCCTCGAGGTACTATCCGAGTTGCAACCTGCGCCACTTACGACCGGTCCGGGAGGCATTTGTTACTGGGCCGCACAGAAAGAATAAATAATTGATATCATTTCTGTTGTATTGATTACGCAAGTTGGACAAGTACAATTTCCATCTTGTACTTGTCCGACTTGCGACCATTCTGACTTACGGCCACACGGTCAGAACCGATCTGGGTCATAACTCGGATAGTACCCGCATAATGGATCAGGCTGCAGGACAACATCTACCCTTAACCCTAACCTGATGCAAAGTACACATTTTATCAGTTTAAAAAGTTCACTTCACAAAAATACCCAATCATTTAAATATCATATCGTTAAAGTTGAAGTTTTAATGGCAAATAAATCATTAAACATACATATCAATATTCGATTACTATAAGTGTGTTTGGCAGTCTCCTTTTTAATATTTAACCTCAGCTAAATTCCAGTGGCTGCTGAAATTTTAATGGCATGCCTGAACTTGTTTTTATTAAACCCTGATTCCTTGAATAAAACTGTGACTAACTTCCCCCCGAGTGGTGATGTGATGAAGATGAGGTGGTGTGATGAAGATGAGGTGGTGGTGTGATGAAGATGAGGTGGTGATGTGATGCTGATGAGGTGGTGATGTGATGATGCTTAAACCCTCAATGTGCAATTCACCATACAAGAATCCTGTTAGGAGAACCACACGACCAGATGCAGAACCCGAGCTATGAGGTTCTCAGGCCGTGTTCTCGCTTTGGCCATTGGTTCTGGATTAGGGCTGAAACAAGAAGCGATTACAGGACGGAAGTAAAATGATTTAGCATTTAATGAGATGCAAAATGAGGCTTTTATAATCACAAATATGATTCTGCCAGATAGGAGACACCTTCATGATTCAGATAACAAATGGCAGTATTAGCATGTCAGACATGGAATAAAAGATTGCTGCAGGGATTTGGTCTGCATTTGGAATTACCCCTCGAATATTTGATGTCTCATTGATTCTCACGATATTCTAATGCTGTAAATTAAAACAAGAGAAAACTCAGACACACTATTCTGCAGACCAGTTTCCTTGCGACATGTAATCACTTTAACCTTTCCAGACATTCATCAAGTGGAAATCGTTGCTGGCTTCTTCCCTCTGGTTGTTGTCTGGCATGAAGCGAAGACGTTTTAAAATATGACATTTACTTCTTGCCTTGAATACATTTGGCTTTTGGGATTGTTGATGTGATAAAAAAAAAAAAAAAAAAAGTAATTTAAAGCTTTCACCTAAGCTCAGGTAAATACATTCTGATGAAGATGTGGACATTTTAAAAGCAATCCTCCCCACAGCCAGAGTTGCTATCATTGATCAGTCGTGGAAGTAATCATCAGAGGCAGCCCCATCCTGGATCAAACATACCTTCAGAAGGCGTCGATGAACGAGGGACTAAAACCTCATTATTATGCCATCAAGGGGCTTAAGCTCAGCCAGGCCGGCGAAGCCACGAGTCGAGTACGGCTTCCACTCGCCATGCCCGAGGTGTGAAAATGTGCGACTGTGAGTAGAACGGAGCGCACGGCTAAACACCGCCGTGCACACTCAGCAAAAGTCCTGGCTCCGAGGATGAGGGGAAGCGTTTAAAGTAATCAAAACGGTCATCATCTTTAAGCCTCAATCGGATTCCAGCCACCCAAGTCTCATTTGAAGGTTCAGACGAGGTCACCTGTTGGTTTAATTAAAGGAAACGCATTGAACCGTTGGATTCTGTCTGTGCATTTTGATTTGTGGGTGGAGACCTCTCAAGTTTTTCTCATCGGTACAGCATAAATACTTATACGATATATATTAGATTTTATATACAGCTGATGTAATATGATAGTGTTACAATGACTTTCTATTTACAGCTATTCCACTCTCAGCGCTGTGGAAGGCAGGTGTTATGCAATATGCATAATTATAAATCTGAGAGGTGTCACTTTGCAAAAAATGATTGCTTTTACTTTTCAAGTAAAACTATACGTGAGACTTCTGACATTATTTTGAGGATGTGAATGCTTTGAATGTCCCGTCGCTTTAGTGGACCCCCCGTCACCATACGCCCCACGTCCTGCATGATGACAATCTGGACCAATATTACCAGTATGGCTCTAAGTACCCCCATAAATCCCCATTACGCCCAATCCAATGCATCGATGTCACTGAATGATCCACAGTCCTTTCACATAGTACAACCAACGCAGTCTTCAAAGCGCTGAGCCTTTCATTCTTCCCAATTGCCCCTCCCTTTCCCGTATTCTGTCGCTCTGCCTCTCCCCTGCTCTCCTCACCCTCGCTCTAAATCCTCTTTCTCTCCATTTCATCACCCGCACCTCCTTACCTCCACTTACTCCTGTTGCACTCCCAACCACTCTCTTCCGCTTCATCCCCTGCCCCCAGTCTGCGCTCAGCCTCAGCCGCAAAAGCGCCTCGCTTCTTCTTCTGTGGTTTTCTTAATTCCCCAGACTGGGGGGGGAAGGAGTCTGAGTCCAGGGCTGTGATTAATGACTTTGTCTTATGGTGTGAGCTGAATCTCCTGCAGCTCAACGTGGCAAAGACGAAGGAACTGGTGGTGGACATCAGGAGGACAAAGCCTCCAACGTCCCCCGTTTCCACCCAGGGGGGCAACGAGGACTCAGTGGAGGACTGTAAATATCCGGGGGTCCACATAGACAATAAACTGGACTGGGCTAGGAACACAGAAGCCCCTTAGAAAAACAGACTGAGGGTATCTAGTGCTGGGGCAGCGCGGCAGTGATGGAGAGAAGGATGCTTCAGAAACTGAGAAGCATCCTGGACAGCCCCCCGCCCCCCCAAGCTTCTATTACTGTTAAGTATTTGTATATATTCGTGTTTTCTTTTCTTCACTATGTACATAAATGTTGCTGATAATCATTTCCCTGTGGGATTATTAAAGTATTCTGATTCTGTCCTCTCCCTTTTCCCCGTTGCTTCTTTGAGACTTCTGTCGCATGCACGTGCACGTGCACGTGCACGCTCCTCCTCGGTGGCTCCCGTCTGTTGTCTGGTTTGTGTGCATCGCTTTCTTCTTTCAGGGCTGACAGTGAAGCTATCAGAGACTCAGCAGTCTGTGGGCTCATCTTTCCAACACACACACACACACACACACACGCACACACACACACACACACACACACACACACTACAACCCATGAATGGGAGGCTGTCCTGCTAACACACTGACCTGTGGCGCTCTGCTGTTATCTCGCCAGAGATGAGGACACTGTGAGTGTGACACTGGTCAGTCCATTACCGGTGTGTGTGTGTGTGTGTGTGTGTGTGTGTGTGTGTGTGTGTGTGTGTGTGTGTGCGTGTGTCTGTGTGTGTGTGTTTAGGTGTTTGTGTGTGTGTTTGGCATTCCAACAAAGACTGCCGTTGTGTGGCTTCAGAACAGCCGGGCCGGGCCCCCATCATTCACATCCAGTTGATCGCCGCCTGCCTGCCTCTTCCCTGTTTAAGGAGAGACCTGTCAGAGCGTCCCCGCCAGCCGACTGGTGACTCAGCAAAACCCCGCCTAACTTTGCAAGTCTGATTTAGTACGGCCGTACCTTCGATGGTCAAGGTCAAGCCAAGATTGTGTTTATTGTGGGGGTAAAGATAAATTGTCGGGCTGTGGCAGACTTTCTGCGTTACAGTAAAGGCAGATGTGCTGCTCTGTCTTATTTCAGAATGGAGGCTTCGGGTCCCAAGATGCAGAGCCGATGAGTCCATTTTAAATACCATCACAAGGATAAAACTATTTATTCAGCTGAGGCGGGTATAAAGGATTTAAAGTTTCCAGGAATAGTTATTAGCCTCAAATTAAACCACACCTCCGAAAAGGTGGCTCATTAGCAGAGATCTGAGCACACAGGCGAGTCGGAACAGATAAATAAATGTGTTCTAGGTACAATTGAACTCTTTAAAAAATGCACCTTACAAGAAAATACACTCCAGACTCCTTTTCCCATCCGTCCCGTGTCCCCATTCCTCCTCGTCCTCGTAGCTCCAGTCCAGTTTTACCACACATTCCAATCCATAATTACAGCAAACAGTAACACAGCCAAGGCTTCAGCACAGGAGATGGACATTTTAGTATTAAAAAGCCCACCAGTTATTATCGTGCTCTGTCACCATATTATGCTGGTGTAAGTACTGTTGCAAAGACGACGCAGCGGGCTGAGCGCTACAGAGCGTTCCGAGCAGCAGAGGGGGCTGTTCTGTTTCTCCAGAGCAAACTGCTCCCAGCGTCGAGTTCAGGGAAGGGCAGATGGAGGCGGGAGCACGAGGGCCACAGAAACACACCCGTTCTGCTCCATAAAGTAAAACAGGAAACCTTTGACTGATGAGGAATTCAGTCGCTGCGAGGTTTGCCGGTCGTCTCCTTGAGTTTCAATTTGTCTGCAAGAAGAAAGCTGCTTCATTTGTCCTCTGGTGGCTCCGTGGCTGCTCATTTCTCCTGTTCCTCAAAGGAGCAGTCCGGCTGACCCACCTCTATCTCTGCTCTATCTCTGCTCTATCTCTGCTCTATCTCTGCTCTATCTCTGCTCCATCTCGGCTCCATCTCGGCTCCATCTCGGCTCCATCTCGGCTCCATCTCGGCTCCATCTCGGCTCCATCTCGGCTCTATCTCGGCTCTATCGCTGCTCTATCTCTGCTCTATCTCGGCTCCATCTCGGCTCCATCTCGGCTCCATCTCGGCTCTATCTCGGCTCTATCGCTGCTCTATCTGGGCTCTATCTCTGCTCCTCTGTTCAGCCACATCCCTTCATCCTCTCTTCTGCCCTGCCTTTTATTGCTGGACTCTGTCCTAAGCCCCGACGAGATCCAGCCCACGCTCTCTGCTGATGCAGCTGAGCCGATGACACAAACACAGCTCAGCATCCACACGCACACACAAGCACAAACACACACACACACACACACACACACGTTCATATGTGAGCAATAAACACACACTTCCACCAGGATCATACAACAGTTTGTACACCTTCAGCGACAAACACATACCTGTACACAAGCCGACAACACAAAACACGTTTTCTGATTCAACAACACACACATATACACACTCACGCACACACACACACACACACAGACAAACAGAACGCCATTACACCCCCCCAGACTCGCTCACCTTTCAGCTCTTCCTCTGCTCGGTACCAGTGCAGGCTGGCAGGGGGCTTGCTGCCAGTGCTGGTGCAGGTCAGGGTGACTGTGCCCCCCTCAAGCACCGGATTCTCAAAGCCCATGATCTGAGGTTTGCTTGGCTCACCTAGAGACAGAGGGAGAGAGCAGGAGTTCTAGAGTTAGGGAACGTTTAAGCTGCAGGGCTCACCTCGTATCGAGCGGAGACACAGAGCTGCGATAGAAACCCTCAGAAAAGTATAATGCTGTCGGGTTGCAATGATTTCACTTCTTGCACAGCACTTTGAATGTTTGTACAGTTTCTGTACACCCTGGTAGAAGCAGGAAGCCCACTGTCAAAAAAGAATAGGACTTTTGTGTCTCAGAACTAAAGGCAGAAGCAAAAGGGTACTGTACTGTAGGGCAGAAAGGTTCATTTAGAATACGCAAGTATTTATATGGCAGCTGTCACCGATGGGAGAAATCACAAAGTACTTCACAAAAGAACAATAAAATAATAGAAATAGAAAAACACAGATAAAATGACAATCACAGAAGGTAAAGTTAAAATCAGAAGATGGTCCTGAAACAACCTCTAATCTGCCGGAGTTAACAAACACGCTGGGAGGAACAGCTGGGTTTTAAGATTACGGTTTAAGACACGGCATTTATAAATTCAATTATTGATGAAGTAATAAAACACACATACAATTGTCTCAGAAGTAATGAACAGGTCGTCTTGTCTTATCACTTTTAACTAAGTGTAACTGTTTCTTCAATATAAGGCAAAATTGACCACTGAATTTATTGCTAAAATGTCTGAAGCCCAGGAGAATGTTGAAAAAAGGGAAAGGAAATAGTCATTTCACAATGAGGACTGATTATTTCTTGCTGATATTCCTTTTATAGAATCAAAGTCAAACAATGATCTGGTAGATTTAATCGATGAACCTGCTGTTGAAAGAAAGAGCGCTATCGAAGGATTTTAAATCAGTGAACCGCGGTAACACCCCCCCCCCCAAACAAACCGAAAGTCGCTCCGGAAGAAAAGTCGCAGGGCCAACCAAACTACGGAAAAAAGTGTGACTGATAGTCCAGGAAAGACGATCGTCTGCACTGTTACTAATTATTGACTGAGTGACAACCAAAAACAGGAAGACAAATGCACACATCCAATCTGCAAAACATCCCACAATCATGTTTGGAGGCACAAGGGGCAGAAACAAAACTTTTCTGCTCTCCATCTGGAGGAAAATGTGGGCGACACTTATCCCCAAGTGTTGCTGGAGATTGCTGTCATTCTGCTTTTGAAAATAATGAACCTCCCGTTTGCCGTCTACTGCATTCTTGTGCATTAAGGGAGGAGAGAGAGGGTGATGGACAGACAGAGAAGTAGAGCTGAAAGAGAGGAAGCAGAAAGAGTGGGAGAGAAAGGTAGACATGCAGGGGAGAGGACAAGATTAAAAGGGAAACGAGATTCATTAAAATACAAAGTTGTTGTAGCAGTTATTCACATTTGTGCTGTATGCATACAGAATACACATAGTGCTGTATAGTGTATACTATATATTTATACACACTAAAAGTTTGGACACACCTTCTAATTCAATGTTTCTACATTGTTAAACTGAAGACATAAAAACTATGAAGCCGGATAATGTAGCAAACAAGAAAACACGTGTGAAAGATTTATGCATACACGCATGTGTATCAGGTACACACACAATATTAAGTGTTACAAAGGATCCAAAATAAAAATGTGTTCAATATTTAATGCAGCAGTATTTGCTGTAGCACTCTGGGTGCAGTAAAGAAACACTGAATATTAATAAGGGCATCATAGCGTCCATCCAGAATGGTCAGAGAGGCTCCTCCCTCTTCAAGGAGAAGACCAGAGACTCAAGCCATGATGATCGATTCTCTGCTCAGCTCAGGAGCAACGAACACTGACCGTACCCCACGTGCGCGCTCATGTCTGCTCGCGTGTCATGCACATGTTAAAACACGAATGAAACACTGACCGTACTCCACGTGCGCACTCATGTCTGCTCGCGTGTCATGCACATGTTAAAACACGAATGAAACACTGACCGTACTCCACGTGCGCGCTCATGTCTGCTCGCGTGTCATGCACATGTTAAAACACGAATGAAACACTGACCGTACTCCACGTGCGCGCTCATGTCTGCTCGCGTGTCATGCACATGTTAAAACACGAATGAAACACTGACCGTACTCCACGTGCGCGCTCATGTCTGCTCGCGTGTCATGCACATGTTAAAACACGAACGAATAGCACGGGCGTGAATGCTGCCGTGCCACAACTTGATATCTGGGTCCGTTGCATTGTACACATTTCACCATCCATTTTTAATGGCTTGTCTCCCTCCCAGGGTCCTGAAATATTGATTACAGGCGGTCACACAGTGTCACAGTAGCCAATTACAGCAAATAAAAACACGCTTGAATCACAAGTACTCGCGATATACGTCAGAGTGATTCTCATGGTCATTTGAACTTAAACAGCCAAAGAAGACCTGCCTTCACCGCTGCTTTGGCACACCCACACACACCCACACACACACACACACACACACACACACACACACTAATATTGCAGGTTTTCTGCTCATGCCGTTGTTCAGAACAACTATATTGAATTCTTTTCAATAAATTCTGCAGCATTGCCAAAATGTTTGACTGAATGCTGTCAAACTTTTCTATTCCAACATACTGACACAGCTGTTTGCTAACAAACCCACATTTTGGGAACAGGCTTGTGGCCTTTCAGCCTCCCTGCCCAACCATTTTTCAAAGGACGCAGGTAAAAACCTCTGCGCCACAGCAAAGCTGCATTCTTGGTCCATATTCCTCCAATTCATGGTGTGTTTTTCCTGATCAGCATAAACGATGACTCACTATAGCCATTTGAAAGGGGGATGAGATGGCCTGAGATGCCGTCCCCCTCCCCCCCCCCACCCCGTGCAGACTGTGAATCCAGTAGCGGGCGCGTTACCGTTCTGCCCTTTGTTCTCATCGTCAAGTGAACAGCTTGACTTATAACAATCAATTCTTGAAAGATTTCTTACAAGGTTATGAATCTGATTAAGCCAATATCTTATCAATAAACACAGGCAACCACTGCTGACAGAAGGGCCATCATTTATCGCAGCCTTCACGGAGGCGTGTCCCGAAGATAACAGCAATCACTCTCAGAGAAGATGAGGTCATAACCACTGAGGTTAACGCTGTGAGCGATGATGTCCACTCAGTTGGATGAAGGCGTGACAGGCTGCTGAGTCAGAACCATGACCCAGTGTTTCTGCAGCTCTGCCCCCCCCCAGGGGCTGAAGACTGGAGTGCATCTGCCTTTGCTGCATTGATGGGAGACGCTATTTTCTAATCTGTCTCCTCACATCACGAATGCGCCTCTCTAAACTGCACCGCTTCACGCCGACAGGCAACCTCGCTCTGAGCCCGTCACGCTTACATCAGATACCTGCAGGGTCAGACTTCACAGCGCTCCCAGCGAGGGGAGGCTGCAGGCTAGGTCGAGCTAACACAATGCTACAGCAGCTTTTCAAGGTGAATTTGACCCATTTGTCAAACACTTTCTGTGTGTAGTCTGACTCCTGCAGGTGACATTGTTGTAAAAAAATTGGTTTAAACAACATGACGGCTGAGAGCAAAATAACAAAAGATGTCAAACGCTTCAAATTAGCCACTTTGTTCCATTATTCCTACAAGTTGGGAGGAGACACGAAGACAGACTGCAGTTGAGCTGATTTGTACAGATGTCAATCAGCCTTAAAGATGTGCCAGGATGAGTCTGAGCACGAAGAAGTAAAGAACGTCATTCTGAACTATCAGGCCTCAGTAAGGACGTTTCAGAAACGTCCACAGAGGACATAAATATCAGAAAAAGCATTTGGATGAGTCTCACAGGGATGCTCATTCAAGGTCAGACAGGCAATACAAAGGAAAGGGTTAAACCAGCAGTGAGAGTTGAAATCAATCAATTCAATTCAAAGAATGTATTTAGTTAAAAAGAACTAAAGAATGTGCTTAACGCAGCGGTCGGAGAGACTTGCACCCTGAACTGGTAAAGATGCGACTTCTGCCTGTAACATGTGGATGTGCGACACGAACACTGCGTGAATAGAGCGATCGAGCATGTTTGACCCACCCAGCACGGTGACGGTGGCTCGGGCGGTGCGAACGGGCATGGTGAAGATGGAGCAGGTGTACTCGCCCTCGTCGTTCAGCTGCACCTCAGCGATGGTGATGGACAGCTCGGTGGGCGTGGAGCGGTGCAGCTGGATGCGGTTGTCTCTCAGAGCTGGAGGAAAAACACAAGCAAGCTATCAAGAGCTGGAAATGTGGACGCAGGATTCATGCAGTGTTTCAGGAGAACAGCTGTATACAGATGTGTATATTTGTATATTTTATAATGATGCCGTGGTTTTCTAAAACTTTTTATTTGCAATGTAGTTTTTTCTCTTCCTACCAAAGAAGAAGCAAAAAAGGGGGTAGAATATGAGTTAGTTAGTAGGGAGATAAAGAATTTGGATACAGGAGAAAGGAAAGAAGGAAAAGTGGGAGGATGACAGAAAGGGGTTTTGAGGGAGGACAGGAGAGAGGAGATTTGTGTGCTAAACAGAAAGCGAACTAGACAGGTGAGAGCAGGAGAGGATGTTGGGAAGTCAGGTGAAGGAGGGAAGATGAGTGAACAGTGAACATGGCAGAGGTGAAGGAGACAGATGCTGAAAGAGTCGCGAGAAGATTGAGAGAAATGGAGTTAGAGGGAAAAATGCATGAAAGGGAAAGAGCGAAAACAGTGGAGGAGAAAAGATGAAGGAAGGAGAGGATTAAAAGAGAAAGGCAATGGGAGGGAAAGACGGGACAAATGATCATTGGAAAGGGATCAACGAAAGAGAAGGAAACTAAACAATTAAAAGGAGAGGAGAGCATTAAATGGAGGGAGTGCAAGGATGAGGAGGACAAAGTAGAGGGAAAGAAAATGATTGGAATTTAAATCATGGAAAAGAGGAAAGGACGAAGAGAGGGAGGGCTTGGAGAAAATGATTTAAGAGGGAGAGAAAGGGGGGATGATAATAATGCAGAGTGATGAAGATCAGGTGAGAGAGGAGGAGAAAATAGCCAAGATGTGAGTGTGAACAAGGCTGGGGGGGGGGGGGGGGGTGGTAATGAGAGGAGATGGAGGAGACACAAAATAAAGAGCAAGAGAGAGAAGAAACGGGAAACAATAAAAGAGAGGAAGCATAAAAAGCAAGGCGAATGAGAGAGAGAAAGTGAGCCATGGATGAAGAAGAGGATGAAGAGGAGGGAGGCAGGGACAACATAAGAGAAACATAAATGGCTTTGTCATCAATGAGAAATCCAGCCATGAAAGAGGGAGAGAGAGCGCGAGCGACCAAGATAGATGATGATGATGATGATGATGAAATGCTACGAAATAGCTGGTTTCTGTGATAGCTTTGACCTCTGTGATGTTTCTCTGCTGTGTGATTGTTGTCTGTCCCCTGCCCCCCCCCCCTTCCTGTCTGTCTAGATCAGGGAGATTCAATTAAAATGTCCCAGCATGTAGAAATCTCAGGCCAGCCCACATTTTATTACCCTAAAACATAGCTGCATGCACCCTGTAAAGGAAAACACCCAAAGGAGAACAAACTTCTCTTCTAAAATGAAACGTATCTCCTCCTCCGGAGCTCAGTTTGAAAAAAGAGGCTTTAGCCTTTAAAATGGACAGAAAGCAGTCAAAAACTACAAAAATGGGCAACGATCCCTTCATTCCTGCATTTGGATCACCTACGAATGCTCTCCTAAAGCACCGGCCAGGCTGTTGGATAACTCAGGGATGTGAGGAAGACTTGGGGGGGGGGGGGGGGGGCTATCAAAGTGGGCGTGTCCTTAGTGGGGATGGACACAACACCTTTCAGGCTGATTTCTCCGTGTGATGGCATTTCTTTTATGTCCAATCAGAGAAGTGTTTCCTGTCTGAGTGCTGCACCGTCATTAGCATGTAGCTACGCTGAGTGCTAACGCTGCAGCATCCTGCATGAAGTGTTGTTGTTGTTGTTGTTGTTGTTGTCGTGTCTATATTCCTAAGCATAGGCGCAGTAACATTGAATCTTGTAATCTGATTCCAATGCAAAGGTTTTCTCGTGACTCGAAAACATTTGAAAGAAAACGCCCCCCCCCCCCCCCCCCCCCTCCCTCCGCCTTGGTTCTTGGGCCTGAATAGATCCCATTAGAATCGGGTGGGGAGGACACTAACCTGGGGGGGTCAGTAACTTCTATACTCAAGTTATTAAATGGTGAAAGGCGTCAGCGTCAAGCTGAAGCTTCCTGATGCTGGAATGCAACCTGCTGCAGCTGTGAGCTAATAATGACATCACAAAGCACACCGTTACATCACTGCACGGAACCGCTGTGTGTGTGTGCGTGTGTGTGTGTGTGTGCGTGTGGGTGTGCGTGTGTGTGTAGGTGTGTGCTAATATTGACCTATATCTGTGTCTGTTTGTCGCTCACCTTTGTCTTCTCATTCTCATTTCCTTATCTATCTGCATGTTCCCCAGACCACACACACACACACACACGCACACACACACACACACACACACTTTTTTTCTCTTGATATTGTTCAGTTATTTCATCCAACACTACTTTATCTTTATTCCTTATCACTAAGCAAGGTCACTACATTTGTCTTCGTGAGCCAACCTGTGTGTGTGTGTGTGTGTGTGCATGTGTGTGTAGCGTACAGTCACACACACACACACACACACACACGCACACACCCTCTGGATCCTGCACTCGACTATCAGTCTCCTTAATTCTTTCCCCCTCATCTCATCTCATCTCTTTCCTTTCACCCTTTGTCTCTTAAAACTCACGTCTTCTGACTCCAGGCTTCTCTCCCTCTTTCTTTTTTCATTACAAATAATGCACGTCGTCTGAGAGTGCAAGCGTGATGGACTATCAGAACCGATGTGATACGTAGTTATGGGGCTGTATTGATTGTGCCTGCGATAGGTCACATTCTGCCGTTTAGCTGTTTCTATTGCAAAGAGATGCAATGAATTTCTGAGCATTGAGATTAAATTAACAAAGGTTTGCATGAGAGATGCAAAGTAGAAGTTTAATTTAGATTCTCATAGAACTGATTGACATTTGGAACACGAAATGCTAAACATCTGAATGACAACATTTGTAGAACTTTCAGGACCAGATGAAACTTGACTTCAAAGCTCATCTTCTTATTCCCACCGGTTTAGAACTTATGAATCAAAACTTTGAATTATCTGTAGAAAAGATCGAAGAGCTTGACACAACACGGAGAATAAAATGACACGTGTCTCCGTCTCCCTGCTTTTCTCATGGAAGCCTAAAACGTTCCGAGGCATTGGCGTAAACTGATCAAACCGATGAATGGATTTGGCAGCGACACAACGCTATTTTGTGCCTACTTGTCACAACGGGACCTTTTGAATTTGCTGTAATTGCCGTTTTGTGCACGGTAACATCAGCGGCGGCTCGTGGGCGTTACGGCGTTCAGAGATCCGTGTCTTCCTTCACAGTTAAAAAATAGTTTTGTCCTGTTTTACATTGTGAAAAGTCTCATTTCAGTTTGAACCATGATAATAGTGATCATTTCTCACTATACCTGTAATAATATGCGCTGCATTATTCTAATACTAATCCCGAGCTTCCTGAATGGCTTGGAAAATACGGCATCCATCAAATACTTTGGCTGAGTACGCAAACTAAAGCTACTTCTTGCAATCACATACATTTGCCAGTCATTTTCATGCCTCAGAAAAGTGTGCTGCTTTGATAAAAGTAGCAGCAGCACATAAAAATAGCAGATCAGAGCGGAGACGAGGACAGACGAGGACAGACGAGGCCCTCGGGGACGCAGTCCTTGCACTGTGTTGTCATTCAATTATCAAGGCGACCCCTGAGTTTCTACGTCGAGATTTACTGAGCCTTACTTCTATTTGTGTGCGCAGGTGGGGGGGCGTTGAGGGGCTTGTAAATGGTGCCTGGGGGGCTCTGGAGACATGCTTGTGTTGATTTACTATGTGCAGGATCTGCTTATCAGCGTGCAAACCTTTTTGTCTGTCTGCTGCTGGTTCAAAGCCGCACGATGGTTCTTGTCTGCGCCTCAAATTCGAGACTCCCCAACGGTCGGTCCGGCTGCTGATCAGCTCACATCACTCCCTTTCTTCCTCCTCCTCCATCAGTCTTTATTGTGCTTTTTTGGGTGCTCTTCCAACATTTAGCTTTTGGACCAGCGCACCGTGCATTTCTTTTTCATTTTCCTCCTGCATCCTTTCCAGTCACGTCTCCAAACTTCAGAACTCTGTCAAATTCAAATGTGCTTTACTGGCATGGCACCGGAGAAACGGCTGCTGCTGAAGGAACGGACATCGTCTCCTTTTATCTCCCTCCCAGCATGCCCATCGCTCCGTCACTCTCTAACTACCTCCTGCTTCTCCATCCAGTTTTCTTCTCACCTTCCCTCTCTCTCTCGCTTTCTGTTTTACATTCGGGCATTGAGCTGACACCAAAGAGACTCTCCCGTCTCTCTCCCACACGTCAGTTCCATCCTTCCATCTGTTTCTGAATCCGCTCTCCTGCTTCCTAATTACCGGTCCCCTCCCGACAGCTGATCTGGGTTCAGTGACCGTTTCCCTTGATCATACGGAACGGCAGTGATCTGAGGGCGTCAACTGATCCCAGATCATAAGCACACACCTTTATCGGATGTATCCTCCTTCCCCTCCTTCCCCACTTCTATCATATCTATGGTGCTAGTACACTTAATTCAGATACTACTACTACTGAGTACTACTACTACTACTGTCCATTCTTCTTGTCCCGTGAGGGGTTGCCACAGCAACCCAACCTTCCCCACTTCACCCTGTCCTTTGCATCTACTCCCCTTTGTTCTCTCTCATTCTCCTCATTCATTAATTCCTCTAAATGCTTCCTCCATCTTCCTAGCACTCTACAGGTCTCTGTCAACACGTTCCCATCTCTACCCTTCATCACTGTAACATGCTGGACATCCTTCCCGTCTCTGTCTCTCTGTCTGTCCAGCCTGTACAGATCCTGCTCTCCCTCTTTACTATCTCACCTGGCATACAGGTCATCACATGCCCGCTGTTTGACCTTTGCCTTGCGTCTCATCTCCCTGTACTCCTGTTTACTCTCTTCTGTCCTCTCAATGTCCCACTTCTTCTTAGCTCACCTCTTTCCCTGTATTCACTTCTGCACTTCCTGGTTCCACCACCAGGTCTCCTTATCTCCTTTCCTTCCAGAAGACACACCCAGTCCTCTCCGACCTGTCTCCCTGATCACCTTAGCTGTTGCATTCCAGTCTTCTGGGAGACTCTCTTGCCCACCCTTGTCTCACCTCTTACCTAAAAGCCACACAACACTCTTTGTTCTTGTTATCTTAATTCAAATTAGGAGAGGAAACACTCACATTTGGGTTTAATCAAGATCTAATGTGTTTATATTTAATTTTGCCGGAGAAAGCCAAGCTCTTTATGCTAAGCTCTGTAACCAAACTGCTGGCTTCATTTTAAGTGAACAGATATTAGACTCATTTTTAATTTTCAGCAAGAAAGAATATAAAAAAAACTGCATCTGACAAAGTGTGAAAACTATTTTGCCAAATAAGAAAATGCAATGTTCGCATCAGAGCTTTGACCGTCTTCTTCCTATTTCAGTGTTTGTGCCATTCTCTGTGGGGAGGCACTTCTTTCATTACGACTGGCTACTTTAATCAAATGATTTACATGTTAGTCATTTGTGCCATATCTACTTATTTTCCTCCCACTTTGTGAGAGCTAGCCGTCCTCTGTAGATTGTAAATCACCGGAGATCCATTACATTTCAAAATTATACAGAGGCCAAAAGCCTGTCTCGCATCTGCTGATGTGATTTTACAGAAAGGAAGGAAACCACAAATGGTGAATAAATAAAATCCTAAGTAGGCTGAGAGGAAATATACTGGCTTCCATGGCGTAGAGCAAAAGGTAGTGCAGCGCTGCAGCTGCATTCTGTCTCTGCACTGGCTGAACGAAGGAACGAGGGTTCGGTTTTCAGTGCACTCAATGAGACGTCTCATGGAATGAGCACAACTTGAAATAGACTGAACATTGTCCTTGTGCAGAAGCAAAGAGCTCCAAACTGTGACGTGGTGACGCCGCCGACGGAAGCTTTGCGTGGCCTCTGATCGCTGCGTAGCTGCATTTACTGATATCTGCGATTAGCGAATCATGCAAACAGTTTTCTGTGCATGATTTCCCAAAGTATTTGACTCCTTAATCAGGAACAACGGTCCAAAACAAATAATGACTCGTCTCTTGTTCCAGCTGAAATGTAATTATTAGCTTCCTGGTGAATGTTTGTGCTGATGTCTCTTAATCTTTCACAATGAGGGAAAGCAATGCTCTTATTATTGTCTCTCTATCCTTTAGCATTTGAGATCATTTTTCATAATTGTAATTGATTTGTTCTTGTCTCTGACCTGAAGGGAAAGTTCAGTGCACAGATTATTGTGCACTTTGCTGAAATAGATGATGAATTATGTCATTATGTAAAATCAAAACAAACTTAATGACTGCAAACGTAGCAGAGAGAGCTGTTGGTGGAAAACGTTAACACACTTAAAGATACATTCATTTAAAAGCACAAATAATATTACATAAATAACAATTTCAGTATTTGATAGACAGAAATGTCATCAAAATGACTCAAACTATTTTCCAGTTAGTCGTTTTTCGTTTCAGCTAAAATGTGATTTCTGTCTTTTCTGAAGTTTTTCTAGACTAAAGCCAGAAATAAGATGACGATGCGCTGCGGGTAAATTACGACGGCAATATTTCACTATAGTGTCTGACATGGCAAAGACAAAGTGATAAGTTGAATAAAGGAAAACAATCTTTTGCCAATGGAAGCCCAGAGCATTCCCGAAGGGAAGAATCCCACTGGAGCGCTGTCTGTCAGGACGCGTGTGGTTTTATCTCTGCTCAGCACACTCATGCACTCTTTTAAGATTTTATGACACAGTTAGTCTCCTAAGGAAAAACCCAGAGCCTCCAAAGTGTACAGGAACTGTTTGGGATGAATATTGGAAAATGTCCCATCTTTGTTTCTTTAATTTCTTTGTCTTGATTTGAATATTTTGTGTATTTATGTAATAGAGGAACCCATCCTTTGCCTTCGCAGTAGTTTAATCGCTCCCATTAGCAGCACTATGCCCCCCCCCCCCCCCCCCCAATTCATCCACCCATCCTCTCCCACACATTTGCCGCAGGGTAGCTGTGGTTCCTGAAAAGGGTCTTAAAATAAGTGATAAAATGCGTGAACATATACAGACTTGGCTTTTTCATGTGAAACGACGGCCTCCTTTCAATGTTCATGCTCAGATGAATGCAAGGCAGGATTAGCTGTATGTTCTTCTGTCCTTATAGCGGCTTTAATAAACTCAACCGGGCTTTGTGTCCCCCAACAATTCATTTCCTGTGTTGCTTTATCCTTATCTAGGAAGTTATAGTTGCAGAACTCTCATTAGCGCCGCTCCAGCGGAACCAGTCTGCCGTTTCCATCTCTATTCCTTTTTACATTTAGTCTTTCTATTTATTTCGGCACTGCTTTTCTGAAACTTTCCGGAATCTTCCCACTGCTGCTCCCTCCTTTGTCTCCGTCTTTGGGAATTGTCTCTGATCTGTGTAAAGCAGGGCCCAATGAATCTGCTATCAATGCTTAATAATGAAAATGATAAAAATCTGCTTGAGCTTTTCGTCAACCAAATAATTGGATGGAATTGAGGTGACCCGGCGATGATGCAACATCAGCATCCACATTTCATGCATGACAGCTTCGGCTTTGATCACATTTTGCGAATGAAAAGCGTAACAAATGAAATCTGTGATCTTGCTCCTTGCATCCTCTGCATTGTTTTCATGGTCTTATCTCCCTTTACATTACGACATCCCCCCGTTTCTACTCCTCTCCTCTTTCAGCTATTCCAGTTTCTGCAAAGCGCTGTACCTCTTTCTCTCTTGACACTTCATTCATCTCTCGCTTCGCGCGGTTGAGGAGTCCAAATGTTCTCTTCTTTCCTGCCTCTAAATTCTTCCTCTTTCCATGCTTTCGGTCATCCCTCCATCCTTTACCTTTCCTTTTTGTAGCTCTCTTTCTACTGTACTGCCCATTGTCGAAGACATCTCCTCCTCTTCTTTCTTCCTCCGTCTGCATCGTGTTGAAGAGAAGACATGGCTGGAGCCCCCATTGACCTCCCCCCCCCCTCCCCCGCCTCCCATAGAGCAGCATCTGCTGTGCATGTTGCATCTCGACAGCGGGGATTTCTATTGCTCCATCTGACGATCACCTCCTCCTATCTTCTCCAGCTCCTCCTCCAACACTCCACTCAGTCCCCTGTGAAGTAAACGTGGTCCTTTAGGTATTCTGTCATGGCAGAGCTCAGTCTCCCCGTCTTCTGCTGTCACCTGAGCTCCATCGAGGGCAAACCCGACCCCCCTCATCTCTCATTTGTCTTCCCACCAGCTCATTTTCACTCGCATTGCCGGACTGCGCCCGTCCCTGCTCCCAGCATTGTTACCTCATCTTTCAAGCACTACACTTGTGCTGCTAAGTGATGTACCAGGGCACAAGGGAGTGCTCCTCTGCTTCTCACAGCCTGCCTGCGTCTCTTAATCCAACTCGCCCCACCCGACTATCCTCCATTCACACTTTCATCAGGTCTGTTGTGTGAGGCTTAAACGTTTCATGTCATACAGCATGGTAGCGTCTTTCTGTAGCCTCAGAGCCGCTGCTCTGCACGGTCCTTTTCTGTCTTGACAAAGTGGGCTGGACCCAACGCGGCCAAAAGCAATCACTGGAACCAAAGCTCGATATTTAACACGTCAGTGCTCTTTCACTTTGACACGAGAGGCCTTCCCATCTACTTTGTCTTTTCAAAATGCAGAATCTATTGTGTGATCAATACATCAAGGAAATGTCTCCTTTCCAAATCTAATCAAGTTGTCCTGACGTAGCAGCTAGTTAGGCCGTCGCGCCGCACAAAACGGACGATTAAAAAACGTATTTTTATTGCTGTTGCTTGAATTGGATGTCGTGGCAGTATAAAGCCCATCAGACTCCGAGGACTGTTGATGTTCTGTTTATTCGCCCTTATGGTGGAAGACTCCATTCCTGAGTGCCATTTGTTTTTGTTTGGGTTTTTTGTTTTGGGGGGGGGGGGGGGGGGGGCGCTAAGTAGCTATTAGTGCTTTGTTCAGAGACACATTTATTGAAACCCTGTCTGACATGAAGCGAAGCATAAAAAGGGCCACAATGACTGCTTTCAAGGGTTTCCTGCTAAATCTTCATAGTGAACATTTATGCAAAGAATGAATTCAATACATTTTAATTTAATTATCCCTAATCTTCTTAAATTAAGAAGTTCTGTTTAAACAACTCAAAACAGGTGGTTAAAAATTAACTAAAGGTTGAAGGACAGATTGCGTTAAATCTTTCAAAAACTTTATATAATAATAATAATAATAATACATTTTATTTATATAGCGCTTTTCGAGATACTCAAAGTCGCTTAATACAAAATGTAACCAATTGTTTCCAGAGCCGAAACGTAGCTTTAACAAAAGATCAACACCTCGAGCACGGCTGGACTGTGTGTTCAACGTAGCCCACTTTCATTCTGAAAGAGCAATCAGCAGTGGAAACGCTCGTGATTGATGAATGGCCTGACGTGCAGCAGGTCCTGTATCGCTGCGGCTCCGCTAAAGTCCGTGGTTTGGATGTGTCACCCACTAACGGACCAGAGAACACAATGGAGGCAGCCCTTGCTAGCCTGCAGATATCCGGGCTGGAACCTCCGCTGAGACCAGTGAGATGAAAATAAATACAAATCTAATAAGAAACGTCCATCCATCGTACCAAACCCCGAGTCCGCTCAGACGTGACGACACCCGACCGGACCGAGAAGAAACGTCCTGAAATTGTGTCTTTTGCATAAAGATTCTGTTTATCTGTTTAGACAGATTGTGGTTCCGCTAAAGCATTGCAAAGCAAATAAATCACATTGGAACAGCTGATGAAATGGACAGCGTTGCATTAATAAAGTCTGCCCGTCCCCGCTTCCTTCTAACCTCTCTTTTCCCCAAAGTACAGGGTCTGCTGGGCGGTGTTGGACCACTGCAGTGAGGAGTTGTCGCTCTCGGCCACCCGGCAGGTTAGCGTCACTGTGCCCCCCACCGACACGATCTCGTCTGAGGTCACCGGCTGCAGAGGGTCATCGTCTGGATCATGAGGGAGACGGGAGGAAAAGCACAAGACAGAATGAGAGACAGGCATAGGAGACAGATAGGAGAGACACTGCCGTCATATGAAAATACAAAACAGAAACAATAGCAGACAAATCAGATCAGCCCTGAAAACGCATTACTCGCTTTCTGTCCCCCCCGCCCAGCTCGTTCTCCGCTTGTCAGATTATCTATATATCTCTATCCGTCTTTCTGAAAGCAAAGACGGCAGCATAGACGTGCTGTCAGAGGGACAAAAAGAGAAGACAAATGACTTCTTGGTTGTGTCGTGAGGCCAATGTGAGAGTGATGAGTCAGTGGCGCTGTCAAATCCAGAGACCGGACGGCCTGAGGGACCGGCCCAGATGAAGAGACAGCGGCGCCCGACGGGTCAAAGCATCACGAGGAGCGCTGGCGTTTACCCCTAATGGCGTTCTAACCCTCTTTTGTCAACGTCTGTGTTTTAAAACCATACATACGTAGTGTGGAGTCCAGAACAAGCTGAAATAGGACAGGAAATATGGATGGAGCCGGACGGATGGAAAAAGAAGCAGAACCCAAATGATGGGATGAGATTAAATGAACCGAAGGCTGAAGCTGGAACACCGAAAAAGGCAAAGGGGGGGGGGGGGGGGGGGGGGTCAGCGGTGGTTTCATTAAACGGTGTCCCTCTGATAATGGGTGAATCCACTAATTCAGGAAGGGTGGCAAAACTAAAACTAAGGCCCGATGCATCTCCATGATGGACAAACGGACAGCGATGCCAAACGTGCACTAACTGTGAGAAGCTTTGAGTTCTGCTTCAGAAACGCACGTCAAGTCCAAGTCAGTGGAGGAGGCATCTCAAAGCGGTCTCCTCACCCCTGGAGGAGGCATCTCAAAGCGGTCTCCTCACCCCGGGAGGGGGCATCTCAAAGCGGTCTCCTCACCCCGGGAGGGGGCATCTCGAAGGGGTCTCCTCACCCCGGAAAATATGGCTTGTATAAAGAGTTTAATTGGAAACAAATTGTCAAGTGGGAGACAGCTTTATATTCGGCGTGGCGCGCTATCACGTCCGTGCACCGGTGGTGGGATTGATTTTCTTTTCTGCCGGAAGAGCATCTGCCTAAGGGGGGGGTAAAGACAGAATGCAGAGGAGGCGAGCACGCTAACTGCATGTAGCGTCAAAAAGAAGCATTCACAGGACATGAGCTGGAAGCAGCAAGACAGCTACTTTTAGGAATACAAAAGGACATTAGAAAAGAAAAAGATCTCCTCCTGAATCCTAAAAGTGCAGCCACCTTTGCCAAGATTCAAAGACGTCTGTGTGAGGGCCTGCGTTCCCTCCGTGGCGTTGCACCGCAGCCCCGGTTTATCTAAGCACCACGATGAGTCTGTGGTCCGGTGCATCACGGATTAGTGCCTCCTCTAATAGAGCCTAGAGGCTCATTCTAGTCGCGCCTCTACTTGGCATGAAGGCTTCAGGTAAACAGGTAAAGCCAGAGCATCACACATCAGGGCCCTGCCAACCTGTCCAAGGCTGCAAGCGACCTTCCTGCTTGTGGCCCGCAGTTCAAACAGGACCCCCCCTGCTCACAGCATGCCCAACCATCAAACGTCTCGGCCTGAAGGTGTATAACTTAGTTATTACAAACTGTTAATGAGGCTGGGACTAAAGCAGGCATGGGCAAACCAAGGCCCGGGGGCCATATACGGCCCGTTGGGCTATTTAATCCGGCCCGCCAAACTTGTTCAAATTATATCATTAAATGAAATTTTATTATAATTAAACCTGATTCATTTTTACCTTTTCCCTGTAATGCTACCTGTAAAAAGCCAAATTATTTAATGTAATGGGTTTTGCATGTCATTTAGTTTAGTTTAGTTCACACAAACACTCCTCCATCTGTTCCTGGCCAGGCTCCTCTGTCAAATTTTAGAACCCATTGTGGCCCGCAAGTCAAAAGGTTTGCCCACCTCTGGACTAAAGGTTTTAATGACAGAATTGGCCTCAGCATCTAAAATCTATGGCTGCACTAATTTGTGTCATTCTGCACCTAAGCTGGGGGAGCAACCTCGTTGACATTATTGGACAATTGTAGTTTCCCTTTAATCTAGTTGCTGCGTGGTAATTGACTGTCTGAGGATAACGTATGAAGCATTAAGCAATCATTGCAGCCTTTTATGGGTGGGGTTACTTCAGCTAACACATCGTCACCGGCCTGATGGCACGACACCACCCATCCAATCTAAACGGTGTCGCTAAACGCAGGATCCGGTCGCTCTCTTTCTGGCAGCTGCACAAACACCCACAGCTGTCCTTAGCGCTGGAGCTATATTTAAGAGCAAAGTTAAGGGAGTAACTTAAGTTCAGCCGGAGTTAAACGGTTAAGTACCCGGGGCTCAGAAATAAAAGGAGTGACTTACAGTATCTATTCTTAGCAGACATTAAGTTAAACACTGTGACTTTCTCTTTTTTGTCACAACACTTCTGCCCTCCCCTCCTATTTAAAGCATCACCATTTACACATCCTCCTTGCTGCGAGAGCGCAGAGAGTGTTGGCTGATATCAGGGAAAGGAAAAGATGGATCAATGTATATGAAGGAGAGTGGGGGATTTAAAAAAAAGGTAGGAAACAAGAGAGCAGGCAGGTGAGAGAGGAATGGGCAAACTTGTGGGAGGGGCTTCCCTTTTTAAAGATATGTTTATTTGCATTCTTAAATGATCAGACTCATCACCATCTGTGTCTACAAGCGGAAGAGCTGCAGGCTTAACTGAGCATAAAGATCAGATACAGGTGGAGACAGACTATAATCCAGCCGGGCTGCAGCTAACGACTCAATACAGACCATAATCCAGCCGGGCTGCAGCTACGATTAAAAACAGATCATAATCCAGCCGGGCTGCAGCTACCGACTAAAGACAGCCCATAATCCAGCCGGGCTGCAGATACGACTAAATACAGACCATAATAAAGCCGAGCTGCAGATACGACTAAATACAGACCATAATCCAGCCGGGCTGCAGCTACGACTAAATACAGACCATAATCCAGCCGGGCTGCAGATACGACTAAATACAGACCATAATAAAGCCGGGCTGCAGCTACGACTAAATACAGACCATAATCCAGCCGGGCTGCAGCTACCGACTCAATACAGACCATAATCCAGCCGGGCTGCAGATACGACTAAATACAGACCATAATCCAGCCGGGCTGCAGCTATGACTAAAAACAGACCATAATCCAGCCGGGCTGCAGCTATGACTAAAAACAGACCATAATCCAGCCGGGCTGCAGCTACGACTAAATACAGACCATAATCCAGCCGGGCTGCAGCTACGACTAAAAACAAACCATAATCCAGCCGCCCTGCAGCTATGACTAAAAACAGACCATAATCCAGCCGCCCTGCAGCTATGACTAAAAACAGACCATAATCCAGCCGCCCTGCAGCGATGACTAAAAACAGACCATAATCCAGCCGCCCTGCAGCTATGACTAAAAACAGACCATAATCCAGCCGCCCTGCAGCTATGACTAAAAACAGACCATAATCCAGCCGCCCTGCAGCTATGACTAAAAACAGACCATAATCCAGCCGCCCTGCAGCTATGACTAAAAACAGACCATAATCCAGCCGGGCTGCAAGTAATATTCAGCTCAAACAGGCTGAGCCGGTCGTGTGTGTTTATGCAAAGAATATCACCAGTACTACAGTATTTGTAACTGTCACCTCGGTTTCAGATCTTGTCTTCTTCCGGACTTTAGTTCTTGTATTTTGAAAAATAATGCATCATGCAATCATTTTATCAACCATTACATGACAATTGTGACAAAGTCTCATATAAAAGTATAAAATAAACGTGTCAAAGCTTCCCCACAGCTTGGATTTGCTGTTTTAGTTTCATACGTTTAGTTTTCAAGGAAAAACTGATTTCAAAATGACAGATTCCCAAATGTGAGAATTTCTTGCTCTTAGATGATGAATAGGATGACATCACCAATGATGCTGGGATGAATTCCTTCATAAACACACTGTGATGGTTAATAGACCACAAGAGTAACGGAGTAATCGGGAAAATACAAACATCAACTAATGATGAGAACAGCTAGCTGTAGCATTGCTAGCTGTTCCTCATTGATGCTTTCCTCCCTAATGCTTGGTCCAGTTATTGGGATGATTTAGGAAGAAATGAGAAAATCTAAATCCTGAATGATCCTACATCTTTGTTTGTCCAGCCAGCTGATCTCTCTCTGTGTGTGTGGGGGGGGGGGCACGGCTGAGTTGCTGCCTCAGTCTCTGCCGTCCATCCATGAACAGCCCTGCGTCCTGTCATTGCAGAGAGCTTTGGATCACTAATCTTCTGCATCAGGGAGATGTTGCACAGAAGGACCGGGAGGATGAATAAACTCCGGCTGGATTCCGGCGAGTCGCCGACTTCATCGAGTCTTCTTCCTGAGTTCATTGCTCCTCAGTGGGCTATTAAACCAGCTCAAACCCGCATCCTGTGTCGTGCCTGTTCAGAGCGTCGGCCCAGCCCCCGTGACAGTTTGGAGTGATTGCAGTCGGGCCCGACGCCTTGGTGTTGGCTTCAGCTTGGAGAGCTTCTCGTCTCATTCTCAGGAATAAAGAAAACCACTAAAAATTGCTTCCTCCCTAAAAGCATCAAAGACTGATACATTAAAATCACCTCGTCCAGCACAGCGTCTCCTGCTCCCTCCATCTTTCCTCCCCTCCTCCTCTCCATCTGTTTCTGAGTCTTCCTTGGTTCCTCCCCTCCCTGACCTCTTTGCCCTCACCTTGAGCCTCCACCCCACCCCCCCCATTTCAGATCAGATCGTTTGTTTCTCGATGCTTCAATTCCAGCTGTACGTCCTTTTCCTGCTTCCTGTGGGAGCTTTACTGTGTCGAGGCTCGTTAGTGTGGAAGAATGAACTTTGGTTACACACCGCATGTGTGTGTTATACATGTCCCGCATGTGTACTGCATGTCCCGCGTGTGTGCTGCATGTCCCACGTGTGTGTTACATGTCCCGCATGTGTGCTGCATGTCCCGTGTGTGTGTTATACATGTCCCGCATGTGTACTGCATGTCCCGCGTGTGTGCTGCATGTCCCGCGTGTGTGTTACATGTCCCGCATGTGTGCTGCATGTCCCGCGTGTGTGTTACATGTCCCGTGTGTGTGTTATACATGTCCCGCATGTGTACTGCATGTCCCGCGTGTGTGCTGCATGTCCCACGTGTGTGTTACATGTCCCGCATGTGTGCTGCATGTCCCGTGTGTGTGTTATACATGTCCCGCATGTGTACTGCATGTCCCGCGTGTGTGCTGCATGTCCCGCGTGTGTGTTACATGTCCCGCATGTGTGCTGCATGTCCCGCGTGTGTGTTACATGTCCCGCATGTGTGTTATACATGTCCTGCACATGTGTGTTACATGTCCCGCGTGTGTGTTACATGTCCCGCATGTGTGTTATACATGTCCTGCACATGTGTGTTACATGTCCCGCGTGTGTGTTACATGTCCCGCATGTGTGTTATACATGTCCTGCACATGTGTGTTACATGTCCCGCGTGTGTACTGCATGTCCGGCTTGTGTGTTACATGCCCCGCGTGTGTGTTACATGTCCCGCGTGTGTGTTACATGTCCAGCGTGTGTGTTACTACGACTGAGTGTGTTCATGCTCCACTGCAGCCGTATTACCGTACTTTGATACATCTGTCCGTGCACAAGTGTGTGCGATGAGCTGTGTGATTTATGAGGGGGCTTTTATCTGTATGTGGTTGAATCTGTGCACGCATGTATTAGCGTGTGCACGTTTCTCTGCAGCTGCAGTGTGTGCTGTTCCGTGGTCTGTGGTGACAGGGTCGTGTGTTTTGGTGCTGCTGTATATGTTTGATGAGAAATTCAGCCAACATCGTGCAGTCTCACAACGTGATACAGGCCATTACACACACAGAGGCATCCACTCACACACACCACTAGCACGCTGACACAGACCCCTGAGGGCCACACGGCACACACACTCATGAAGGGTACCGATGGAGACGTGCGTCAAACACCAGCACAGACTAAAGCACACAAACGTGTCAAAATATACTGAGGAGATCCAAAATAGGGACACAAGATGCATAGAGGACGCCTGCTGAAAGACACAGTTAATACCCCCCCCCCCGAGTGTGTCTCTATGCATCTGTGTGTGTATATCTTGGCCTATATTGCGTGTGTCCTCCAGCCCACCTTTAACCTTTTCCTCTTTCCCTCTGGTCTCCATCCCTCTCTCCATCCCTCTTTTCTCCATCCCTCTCCTCCCTCCAGAGTCAACAGACGGTAGTTGAACATTTTCGTGGTGAATTCATGTAAATCCCAAACATCTGCGCTACATAGCGCAGCCTCCGTCCCTTTTGCTTCGAGAGGCTCCTCCCACCTGCAAAGTGCAGGCCGGAGCGGTTGTAACAGAAGGGGGGGGGGGGGGGGGGGGGGTTAGCTCTTTCAAGGCTTAAAGAGAGAAACGGTTGTTGAGATTTACGGTCTGTTGTCCTGGCGCCGTCACTGGGATTGGTGAGCAAATTACTTATAATCTTTGAGTGGGTGGGGATGTGGAGGAGGGTGGGGGGTGGCTTTGGGCAGTGTGTTCAGGATTTAGGAACCCCCGCCTGTGGTCTTAGAACAAACAAACTCCTTAGCCATGAGTTTATTCATCTTTTTTTCCTCCAGGTTGATCGTGGGGACGAAAACAACTGCCTCCCCTTCAAGTACTCCCTCCATCGACCGCCACCTCACCAATCCTCTACTGCCTGTCAAACGTAGTTAGCTCAGACGATCCCCCTCCTCCTACTCGTCCTCATACTCCACCCGCACACACAAACTCAAACACACATCACCGCCATCACGGAGCACGCAACACGTCTGCAGCAGCAGCATCCGCGAGGCGCCAAGCCTGCCGCCCCGCCCTGAAAGTGGAACGACGCTGTGAGGAAGAAAAGACAGCGAGGGCTGGGAGACAAGAGGGGGGAAGAGTGGGGTGCAGCCTGCAGAAAAGGGCAGCAGCATCGCTGCTGACAAAAGAAAAAGAACAATGACTTGCCAGGAAGAGAAAGACGGGAAGAGTCGGGCCGGTGAGAGAGAGGAAGAAATAGATTTAGAAATACTCAGGGGAAAACAGAGGGAGTGAGTGAGAGGTGGGCAAAGGACATGGCAGAAATAAATAAGCATAGATAGATGAGACAAATGAGGAGAGATGACAGGGTGACTTAGAAAAGAAGCAAAGTGACTGAAAGAGCATGAAAACACAAGGAGAGAGTGACGAGAGGAAAATAAAGCATAGAGAAAGACAGACCGTCAAGAAAGCGAACGGGGGGATGAGAAAAAGGAAGAACAAGGGGAAGGGGACAGAACGAACGAGTGAAAAAGCAACTGGCCAGAGGTTCAGGTTAACACTGAGACGATGTCTCAACCAGCCAGAGACGTCGTCCAGTTAAATTCAGGTTAACACGATCACGATGTCTCAACCAGCCAGAGACGTCGTCCAGTTAAATTCAGGTTAACACGATCACGATGTCTCAACCAGCCAGAGACGTCGTCCCCTGTGACTTACTGGCTAAACCTCCTCAGATTGGTGGAGGGATTCCAGCCCAGATTACGTAGCAATGAGGAGTCTGAAGCTTCAGAGTGAGGATGTGCAATCTGGAAAATAGATTCAATCTATTCAATTGCTTTCAGCCCCCCCCCCCCCCCCCCCCCATCTAAATGGCGATCCATTGTCTCGTCCTGAAGTGATCCATGTAGACTATAGCGACACTTGAACCTTATTAATCTCCCCATTCACCTTGCTGTTAGCTGTAATACGTCTCCCAAGCAAGAGCCAAGCAGCGCAATTTACTCCATCAGAGTAGCCGGCTTCATCACGCCGCGGCTTGCTCCAGTCGCTAGTCAATCAGGTTAGCTGCGGTTTGGAAACACTAAATTATTGATCTGTGTGATTCACCTGAAAAGCTCATCACAGGCCTCGCGATTAGTTTGAAGTCTTCAGATCAATCGGTCCCCAGAGCAGCTTCCTGACTAACGTTTTTAGAATCAAAAATTGGTCATTAAAGTCAGCGAATGATCCGACTGTCTGGGACCCGTACGATGCCATCCGACGCTGTGAGGCGGCGCGGCAGTGCTGATGGGTGGGCGTGCAGAGTTAGGGCCAGGTATGATGTCACACACTGGTATGATGTCACACAGTGAAAATAAAGGCCTAATTTTAAAGAAAATAAATGTACATGTCAATTACTGCTGTACAATTACATGTATATACAAATATATGTAAAATGAAATGTAAAACACACTAAAAATTAAACATTAGTCTTTATAAATGCCATTAGTATAAAATTCATGCGTACTTTCAGTCTAATCCTAAATGCAAATCTTGTTGTAATGTTTTAGTTTTTAATTTGAAGATTTTTTTGGGGCCCTTTTGCCTAAAACTAAAAGGACAACATAAGAGGTGACAGGAAATGGAAATAATCTGGAAGACATGCAGCAAAGGTCTAGAATCAAACCACGGGAGAAGGAATGGACAGAATTCATTTGGACAGTCAGTTACAGTTTATTACATGCAATTTGGAGTTCTGGGTTATTTGCTATACTTTGAAAGTATCTTGTATCCTGATACTCCGTCTTGTGACATCCGTATCCTCCTCCAAGCGAGACGATGAATTGAAACGAAAGTGCACGTAAATGTTGTTTGAGCATGGAAGCAGCTAAAGTTAACATCGTGAGTCAACATCTAACTAGTTGAGCCTGGGGAGGCGCAACATTCAAATGAAGTGCCTGAAGTAAAACGAGTGAATCTGCAGCGCCGTGCAGCCAATAGAGATTTGGGATGAAAGGAATAGCTTTTAACCGGGAGAACCGGACTTTAAAGACCCACACACACACACAGCAGGACAAACCCCTTCCTATTGACCGCTTGTTCCTTGTGGCAGGCTGCAATAAACAGCCGTTCAAGCCGCTGTCAGAATGACTCCCACTTGGCTTGCTTAACTAAGCCGCTGAAACTTCCTGTTAGCATTTTGGCCTTCGGTTATTGTCTGTTATTTCTATTTCGCCCGCCGCCATGCTGGATCCATTAGTCGGCTACCGCTACATCAGAATTAGCTCTCCATTCATCGCTCGAGTGCTTTGAAACCTTCCTTGCATTGTAATGTACTGTAAATCACTTTGGCAATAGTTCATTATTTAACAGCCGTGCAGCTAAGCTTCTTTAAAAATGAAGCGACGAGCCACAGACACAGAGACATTCCTGATTTTATGGGGGCAGACACCTTTAGTGCATCGGCGTGCACGTGCAAATTTTAAAGGACCTCACACACCAAAACAGAGGATTTAATAAGAAAGAAGAAAAGCACGCCGTTTCTGTTTATGTGCACGTGAACATGAATCCCTCAGAGGAGGGGAAGGAGAGTGAAGCCTTTAAAGCCTTGGCAGATGCACTGGCTGCCCCCGCCAATAGGCCACTTAAAGAAATGAGTACTCAATTACCAGAAGTCTGCCCTTTTTACAGAGATCAGTGGACCCGAGATGGGAAGCCTCCGAAACGGCCGCTCCCTCTCTCTCTCTCTCTCTCTCTCTCTCTCTCTTTGTAGCTCACGCTGCTGCTCGCTCTGCAGACGCCGACGCCGTTCAGCAGAGCCCGAAGAAGAAGGACGGAAAAATAGGTCTGTTCTGGGAAATGCACACACACTCCCAATAACAGCAGAGACTCATTCATCAGGGGGGGGTCCTAAAACTATGGCAAAAGATCGAGGCTGGGGGGGAGGAAAAGAAAGAGAAGGGGGAGCCAGCGAGTCGGCCAAAGATGATAAGGAGAGATAATGCTTCAAATTAAATAATTTGGAACAAAAGAGGATTGTTGCCAAGCAACCCAGGCTGAACGCGGTTGCCAGGGCAACAGAGGTGACCCGAAGCTTGACCCAAGAAATGGAGTTGCCCCCGTCATGCATCAGCACATGCTCCCGTGTAAAGACACTGACACACACCTCTGCCTCGCTTCCTATTGCAGGAGTCTCAGAGCGATGCAGTTTTCCTTGGGTTATTGAGAACAGAACCAAAGTGTCTGCCCCCCCCCCCCAGTGGAAAAACAGAACATTGAGTCAAGAGGGGCTTTACAATGACGAGGTCAGGAAGCTCGTTGACTTTAGCCAGTAAACCGAACAACCAATGGGGTGTCGTTCAGCTCGTAGAGACGCCGGTGAGATGATGGAGGGAAGCCCGGGTCACGTTTAGTGAAGGAGAGGAGTCGCAATGCGTGAGATCCAAAAAGCGCCAAGCAAACGATCCGAGGACAGACCAGCGTCCACATCCGACGCTTTCGTAGTACGACCAATTCATTTCCTGCAGCTTCCTCATTGTGTCTGCGCTTATTGAATAAGTCACTGTTTTAAGACTTTCGCTATTTTTAGGACTAGAAAACGATCAGAACTTGTCGTGCAAGTCGGCGCCGCTGAAACGGAAGTCACATTCCTTGGTAGCACGTCTGGCTGCTTCCACCTGGAAACCTCAAATCAACGCCTCCTCTCTCCTCCTCCTGTAATTGCTGCCGAACACTTTTGTTTTCCCGCAGACCTTGTTCCCCGCTTCTCATCTCCGTGTCTCTGACGGATCAGCAACATGACGTGAAACGACGAGGAGCATTTTGGGAGGTGTGTGTGCCTTCATGTGATGATAGCAAGTGTGTGTGTGTGTGTGTTGTGTCTCCATGGAAATATCACCCAGAGAGAGGGCAGGGCTGAGAAAAGCAAAATGTTCATGTGGACCACAGTTTGGAGCGAGCGTGTGTGTGTGTGTGTGTGTGTAGGTGTGTGTGTGTCCTAACCCCCCCCCCCCCATGTTAACTCACTAACGAACACAACCTTTAAAATGGCCCCCACGATTTGTCAAGACAATGGAGATCGAAGGAGAAGACAAGGAAGAGGAGGAGGAAGAGGAGGAAGAGGAGGGGGCTTGTTGCTTTCTCACAATGGCAGCACGGACGCAGACAGTGAAACAATAGTGGCGTTATTATGCGTGTGCACGCTGAATGGCGTGGCGGTCTAGGACATTGTCGGGGCGCCCCTCGTGGGCTAACGGACTAATGAGGGTCACTGAACATGGCCTCAACTGTCATGGCGGCAAACACAAGGCACGCGATGAGTGGCACGCCCCCTGACCACCTGGCGACCCACTTCACATGATGGATTAAACACGGGGGGGGGGAGGGGTGGGCGGGGCATCCTCGGGAAGAGTTTGCTGCTTCGTGTCAGAGACGTGCAAAATATCCAATCAGATTCATGCATTTTATTTGTATTAAATGACGATGAAATGAAACCATTTATTGTTTTTGAAGAGGCCAGCTGGACCCCGGGACACAAATGGCGGCGCCGTGGCGTGCGACACACACACACAGAAACACACCTCATCTTCGGCCCCACCAGAAGATCTGCACGAAAAGGAATCAAACCCGGCCCCTACCTACTGCGCCACCTCGTAGCGAACTAGTCCAGTGGCTTAACTTCACTCACAAGAACAAATCCTGTGACATTTTCATCAGATGGTGGGCGAGCTCATAAAAAAGTGAATTATGGGTACAGGATGCTCGCGCTCTCAACCCTGAAACGAAACAGACGAAGCTCGGCTCAGAGGCATTTAGATAACGCTCAGGAAACATTGGGAAGGTAGAAACGGTTTTGGGACCTTTGCAGGCTCGGCTACACTAAAGCAGTAATACTTAAAATACCGCAGTAACTGCTGGTAGGATGTTAGGAGAGCTCCGTGCATCCGACCCTGCATTCCTGAGGAAATAGTGAACATCTATTGTGAGTTTGTCACGTGTGATAATCACGCTACGCTTTAGGAGACAGAAATCATTTCTAATTATAGATGGCTTCTGAGTCAGACAGATGTTGGAGGCAGCCGCTCCAACGGGCTTCCTCATATTCTGGCTAATTGCTTGACTCCCAGAATGGACTTTTATTTCAGCATCAACAGGAGGATGAAATCCTTCAGATGCTTCTGCTGCCACGGCGAGCGCGTTCCTCGCCGCCTGCCGGACGGGATCGGGATCGGGATCGGGATCGGGACACGCTTCACATTGATCTGTGCGTCTTTGAGATTCCTTTTGCAGTTAGAGCGGAATGAGCAGCGCTGGAATGAAAGGCAGCGTTTCCTGGAGTGCCGGGGACACGTTTCTGCAGATATCTGGTCCACTGAGTCGGGCTGTGCCCCCCCCCCCCCCCCCCCCCATGGCAGCAGAGCCCAGGGGTGAGTCTCGAGCATGTCGAAAGCAATCTGGGGAGGTGCTGTTCACAAAGCAGCGACAACACAAGCACAAATAATGTAAGTATCAGCGTACCAGGTCGCGCACACACGCACGCACACCCACACACACACCCACACACACACACACACACACCCACACACCCACACACACGCACGGGCACATTACTATGATCTACTTGTGCGCTCCTTTCATGCACTCAGTCGTGGCGCCGACTCTTTTCATGTCACGGGTCACATTTGCCTGGAGTGGAGGCCTGAGAAGCTCGGCTCTGGGAGGAAGGGGCTGAAGTCATCGCTCTCTCTCTCTGTCTCCACCTTTGTGTCTCTCTATCGCCTTCTCTGCTGCGATCGCACCGATCTCCCTCCCTCTCTCTCTCTCTCTTCATCACTCTAACGCGCTCGGTCTCCCTCCCTCCCTCCCTCCCTCTCTCTCCATCACTCTAACGCTCTCTGTCTCCCTCTCCTCCCTCCCCCCTCTCTCTCCCCATCACTCTAACGCTCTCTATCTCCCTCTCTCTCTCTCTCCATCACTCTAACGCACTCGGTCTCCCTCCCTCTCTCCCTCCCTCACCCCTCTCTCTCTCCATCACTCTAACGCTCCCTCCCTCCCTCCCTCCCCCCCCTCTCTCCATCACTCTAATGCTCTCGGTCTCCCTCTCCTCCCTCCCTCTCTCTCTCCATCACTCTAACGCTCTCTTTCTCCCTCCCTCCCTCTCTCTCTCTCCATCACTCTAATGCTCTCGGTCTCCCTCTCCTCCCTTCTGCAGTCAGTGAATTCCCTCGGGTTCGACAGCAGGAGACTATTACACTCACAGATGGATTTTCACTCCTCCAATTTCTCTCTGTCCTCTTCCTTCCAGCTCTCACCCTTTCATCATCCCCCTCTTGCTTTCCCTCCCCATCCTCCCACTGTGCTCTCCTTCCCCTTTTATTCATTCCCCCCATCATTTGTATACTTTTGCACGCCCATGTAGGATTCTTCCAGTCCTCCCCTTCCTCCTCCCTCACATATCTCTCTCCTTCCCTTTCTCTTCCGCCTTTTCTTCAGTCAATATAATTGGCATCGCAGGAGTGCTCCCTGCAGAGTATGCTAAAACAGCAGGCACAGAAAAGTGAGAGAGTAAAGAAGGAGGCAGGAAGAGAGAGACATGTGGATAAAGGCAGGAAGACGAAGACAAACCAAGCGGGGAGGACAGGAAAGGAAAAGAGCGCTTGGAGGTGGGAAGAAGGGGATGAGAGAGAAATGACAAAAGAGACATAAAAGTGATGACGGGGGAGGGGTTTAAATATAGAAAATGCACGGAAGAAAGATGTTTTTTAGACAGTTGAAAGAAGAGGAAATGAATAGAAAGCAGAAAAAGAAGAAGGGAAGCAGGTAAGAAAGCAAGGCAGAAAACATTTAGAGATTCAAGATACTTTATTATCATTATGCGAACATAATAAAGTCGGCTTAAGGCACACATCATAACATAATCAAATCAAAAACTAAATTCTCTCTCTTAAAGGAACAATATATATATATGTACACAAAGAGAGTGAGAATCACAGGCAATAGTGCAAAATAACAACAGCAGCACAGCAGGGCCGGCATAAAGCGTCCCAGATCGCTACAAGGGAACGACTGCTTTCACAGCCCGGGGGAAGAAGCTGTTTCTGAGCCTCGCAGTGCTGCTTCTTATTGTCCTGAGCCACTTCCCTGATGGGAGCGGGACAAACAGTTTGTGGCCCGGGTGGGTGGGGTCTGTGGCGATGGGTCTGGCCCTCCCCTGGACTCTGGAGGTGTAAACAGAGTCCAAATCAGGCAGACGGTGACCCACAATCCCCTGAGCTTTATGAGAGGGAAAGGAAGAAAAGACGATGCAAAAACAGGGACAAAAGGAAAAGATGAGGAGAGATAAACAAAGGGAGAAAGACAGGAAGAAGGACACAATCAGGAAGACGACAGAGAGATGGCAAGGAAAATGAGGACAAAAAATAGGAGCGAAAAGTATTGACCAGAGCGATTGATCAATCAGCAACCAGGAGAACCAGAGCGATCAATCAGGAACCAGTGCGATCAATCAGCAACCAGGAGAACCAGAGCAATCAATCAGCAACCAGGAGAACCAGAGCGATCAATCAGCAACCAGGACAACCAGAGCGATCAATCAGTAACCAGGAGAACCAGAGCGATCAATCAGCAACCAGGACAACCAGAGCGATCAATCAGCTACCAGGAGAACCAGAGTGATCAATCAGTAACCAGGACAACCAGAGCGATCGCTCCTCCCAACGAGAAGAGCCAAACGGCATTAGAGGGCAAGACGAGCTTCCTGAAATGACCCGGCCTGCAGCCGCAGCAGCGCCGCCTGCCTCCGTCTGCAGGCTCCAAAGCTGTTCTGATATCTCACTGTTAAAGCGCACGTCCCTTCGGCCTCCACCCCCCCACCTTCACACGACTCAACAAAGAAGAGTCGCCAACTGTTGACGCTCCCTGCATTTGTCCTCATTTAACAACACATTGTGAGCAGCAATCAATGTTCACAGTGATCTGCACATTAGTCAGAGAAGACGAGAGACAAAGACCAGTCCCGAAGGTCTCCTCCATAGAAACGAGCCGTCCATTCATTAAAGCGCTGAGGAGTGTGAAGATTACGACGTCACAAGACTTCTGGCTAATGAGAATTTCACTAATGAGTTAATGAATCTCCTCCTGCCACGGAGTCTCCCTTTGATTAATACAGAGCCACAACCAACTTGTGTTTGCATCATGTGGATCCGCTACTTTCTGATTAGTTGGTCACGCATTTAGAAATAAAATGAAGACAAATGACCACCAAAGCAAAAACTAGGTCAAAACCTACGTCTCGCTCATCTGACATGGACTTGCGTCTTGCTTCTGTTCTTACAAGCTTGCACACGTCAAAAGGAGAGTGAGAAGGGTGTCAACAAGGGGAGACGGGGAGACAGACAGACAGAAAGACACAACAGAAACATCACTGAGAAAAGTACAAGAAATAAACAACAGAAGAGACTCCCGCCTCCAAGACATCCCCTGTGACGTCTTATGTGCCATTTGTGGCCACAGTTCTACCTCCCTGAGGGACACCTTCCTTTTCTAAACACATCTGTAATGGAGCTCACCTACACAGGCGCCTGGGGCTCGCTGATAGGAGAAATGCAAGTCCAGCTCTTCTTCTCTCCTCTCCCTGATGCTACAACCAACAAACTTGAGCAGTCGGTGATGTGTGAATGGCACTTTGTGGATCTGTAATTATCTGCATCAGCACCACAAATGGATGGAATGTTCCATCGGCCGTACGATGACGTCATAAAAAAATCGTCGTTAGCCATAGTAAAAGGTTCCACAGAGGCTGTGAGAGGCTGACAAGCAGCGACGCTGTCATTTGTTCATGCTAATGAGCTTATTCTCAAAGTGTGAGGCGTGTTCACGGATCTAACGATGTCAAAGACACACGAGGAAAATGCCAAAAGCAACTTTTTAACAGTTAAGTACAGCTAATAAAAAATGCTCAACTCGTGAAAGAGCAGCGTAATAAAATAGACAACTTGTGAAGCGCAATTCAGAAACACTGAATAAACATGAGAGAGGCTATTGTGCTATTTTGCTAACAAGGGCCCCTTAAAAAAAAGAAGAAAGATATGCAGCACAAAGAAAGTATCAATGAAGATCCTCTAACAGTTTCCGAGGCTTTAATCTTGCATCTATTTGAGGACTTTTCCAAATGTAAAGACCTCGGATGCTTTCTCCTGCTCTGTGTTGCTTATTTTCCCTCCTGTCACCTCTGACTATGCTTCCCTCCCTCGCTTCCTCTCCCTAATCTTGTTTTCTGAGGCCAAGGAGGCCAAAGAAAAAGAGGACAGACTCTATTTTATTCAAATCCAAAGCTGGGGGGAGCCGATTTAAATCCAACCCAATCACATTCAGAGGCGGGTTCCGCTCCAATGCTGGCTCAGGTGCAGAGGCACTTAAAACACATATGAGGAAACAAGTGTGGAAGAAGGTGACTCTGACATCACGTTACCATGGTGATTTAAGGTGACATATTCTACCCTTTCTCCACAAGTTAAAGCAGTTCCTAGACACTTGTATGAAATATCTGAGCCAGTCTTTGGTCCAAATATCAAACAGATGCTGCAGGACAGCGTCCATCATTTCTGTCTCAAGCCACTCTGCCGGAAACGCTCTAAACCCGGAAGCAAAAGTACGTTCATAGGGAGCACGCGTACATGCACGCAACCATGGTAACCGTGAGGGACGGGAGTGTGCAGTTTACAGCACACACAAAAATATTTTCGCCAATTTTCGCCAGAACATTACCACAAAAAAATAACTTCATCCACTCGCCTCTTCTTCTTCGACTCGTGCAGGAGAGAGGGAAGAGTGTCTCTACACACACACACACACACACACACACACACTGCACAATGATCCGCGAATAAACTCCATCCATCCATCCAACCGCTTATCCAGGATCGGGTCGCGTGGCCAGCAGCCCCGCGAGGAGGAGCGGAGGTGCAGAGATCTCCGCGCTCCGAGGGTGCGTCTCGCACCGGAGACACTTGTACCTTGTTCATTCGGTCACTACCCAAAGCTCGTGACCACAGGTGAGGGCAGGAACGGAGATCGACCGGTAAATGGAGAGCTTCGCCTTTCAGCTCAGCTTCCTGGTCACCATGACGGTGAAGAGAGCGCAGACACGGGGACGCACATTCGTGCACGCACATCTTGTGCACATTTGCCCGCTGGGACGTCACAGTGGGAGCGATTTCTTCCAGACTTCCAGGTGATTACAGACCGATAGTGTAGAAATATGGTAAAAGTGAGTTTTTCATAATATGTCCCCTTTAAGGCTACTTTGCAGCTGTAACGGAGGAGGAACATCTGCAGTCACGGCTGAAGTTATCAGGAAATGCTACGTCTTGTTTTTAACGAGACACACGGGTAACGGTGAGGATGTTCGGGATGAATAAATGCCTATTTTATCACGCTGTCCATCACGTCTCTGAATTATAAGTGTTTATCCTCTCAGCTTTGAAGCTTCAGTTTCCATGTGCTTTTTAAAAAGAGCGTATTATGATGATGTTCATCAAATAAGACTCTTTTTTTGCAAACAGTTTATTTGAGGAAACACCACAGTAAAAGCAAAGGACCCTTTCTCCTGGGGAGATTCCGACGGCGAACTCCGTCCTGACGTTCTGCTGTTTGCCTTTTCCACTTCACGCTGCTCGCATGCGTCTGGACACGCCGCATACCGCTCGTGGTTTCATCAGAATCCGCTCATTATATTCAGGAGTCGGTGTTGCTTTGACTTGTGCCTTAATCCGGCAGCATACACAAATATAACGCCGTGCTCAGATAGACGAAGCACAACCAGGCCATTCACAAACTGATGCATAAACGTTACAGGGATATCTCATCTACAAATCCTTTGTGATTGGACTTCCCTTCCCAACAAGTATGACCACATGTAGTCAAGTCTGAGTCTGTGGTCACCGTGGCAACATCTCCCCCGTCGCTCCGGTTTGTTGACATATCTATAGAAAAATCGCTGACATGAAAGTTCCGTCACACCCGCTGTATTTTTGTTTTATGAACAAACGGCTGTGGAGGTAGAGCAAAGGTCGATGGTTCAATCCCTGCATGTCCAAGTGTCCTTGTCCGCAAAGCAGGTCGGCCCTTTGAATGGCAGCGTGCACCAGCAGTGCTTGTATCGGGACTTGAACTGTTAACTATCGCCCTATATATAACCCTATAGTATTATAGCAGGAGTCGCTCTCTCTCTCTCTCTCTCTCTCGTAAAGTTGGGTTCTGTCTTTCCCTGCTACTCCTGTAAAGTGTCAGCAGATAACTTCCTGTTAACTGGTGCTATTAAAATGAATTGAATTGAATCGTTCTTGAGGATCAATTCTAAGATAAGTTATTACCGGTACTCAGCACTCAGATAAACAATAGATTCATCAATTCAGTGCACAGTGTGTCAGTTTCTTAGTTAAGGCAGCAGATACATCACAAATTAGACAGTTTCACATCTTCTCAGAGGATATTTGGTGTTGATTTCATCACATGCATAAAAACAAGAGTCAAAACTATCCAATTCTGAAACCAGCTTCGCATGTGAAAATACTTCTGCATGTTTCTATACACAGACAGAAGTGTAGAATACTAAATGGGGCACTTTGAATACCTAATGTTGTAATCATGTTTTGTGTTTGTCACTAAATGAGGTTATCGATATTTCCAGTCTGAAAGCAAATGTGAACGGTGGTGGTTTGGTGAGGATGAACTCAACCGGAAGAGATCCAATGAACAAGGTCATCCTGCTGCCTGCCTGGTATGTCACGGTATGCTGTATCACCACATCAGCACCGAAACATCACTACAGCATCACTACAGCATCACCACGGTATCACTACAACATCACCACGGTATCACTACAACATCACTACAGCATCACCATGTCATCACTACAACATCACTACGGCATCACTACAGCATCACTACAGCATCACTACGGCATCACCATGGCATCACTACGGCATCACTACAGCATCACTACAGCATCACTACAACATCACCACAGCATCACCACAGCATCACTACAGCATCACTACAGCATCACTACAACATCACCACAGCATCACCACAGCATCACTACAGCATCACTACAGCATCACTACAGCATCACTACAGCATCACTACAACATCACTACGGCATCACTACGGCATCACTACAGCATCACTACAGCATCACTACAACATCACTACAGCAACACTACAACATCACTACGGCATCACTACAACATCACTACAACATCACTACGGCATCACTACGGCATCACTACGGCATCACTACGGCATCACTACAGCATCACTACAGCAACACTACAGCATCACTACAGCATCACTACAGCATCACTACAACATCACTACGGCATCACTACAGCATCACTACAGCATCACTACAGCATCACTACAACATCACTACGGCATCACTACAGCATCACTACAGCAACACTACAGCATCACTACAGCATCACTACAACAACACTACAACATCACTACGGCATCACTACGGCATCACTACAGCATCACTACAGCATCACTACAACATCACTACGGCATCACTACGGCATCACTACGGCATCACTACGGCATCACTACGGCATCACTACAACATCACTACAGCATCACTACAGCATCACTACAACATCACTACAGCATCACTACAACATCACTACGGCATCACTACGGCATCACTACGGCATCACTACGGCATCACTACGGCATCACTACGGCATCACTACGGCATCACTACGGCATCACTACGGCATCACTACGGCATCACTACGGCATCACTACAGCATCACCACGGTATGATCACAGCATCACTACAGCATCACGTCTCCTGTAACTCCCGGTCTAGACAGACGCCTGTTGTTTATGGAATAGATGTCACTCAGTTTCAGCCTGCTGGCCAAAGATAATCAGAAAATTCAAGCAATAATAAATGGATTTTTCAAGACATAACTATTGCATGTTTTTACACGTCAGCTGAGGCAGAGTCAAGCGCCTCCATCAAGGACACGTTTGCAGGAGACACACTTGCAGTGGTGCTCAAGTGTGTGGCATTTCAATTACTGTGCTGTCTCTGCCAAACTGAGGACGTGTCAATTCAAAAACTGGACTTGGACGTCGCTACTGTGAGAATGGACTCCCCAAATACTAAAGCATCAGTGAACTTGTGCACGTGCAGAAAAATATCATTAAAAAACTGGGGCTGCTACTAATTGTTATAAATTATTATTTTCTCCATTCATTGGTCAATAAAATCTTTCCCAGATCCTGAGGGAATTTTTATTTTTTATATGCACAAGTGAGAATATGAAACACAAGAGTAAAACTAATTTTCCGCTGTTCAATTTGTCAGTAAATTGAGTCATTTGGTGTCAGCTATGCATTCATTCATGAATATTCCCCCACACACAACAGCTAATAATTTACATAGTGTAAACGTAGAGAAAACATATGCAAACGATAAGACATGAGGCTCACATCCTGGTTTATAAATGATGCCTTATCATAAAGTAGCTGCGCTATAATGACATACTTTAACATCATGGCTTAAATTCTATGACAGCTTCATGATAACAGTTGAAACTGGATCAGCTAAAGCACTTGGACTATTCAGGCTAATAGATAAGCCCGTCTTACCGTAGCCGGACTATCACTGTGCAACACACGACCGTAAGGAGAAATAGCAGCACGCCGCCATCTCGCCATCAGCGGCTGACCCTGCGGGGGCAGCAATGACCCTCCTTCCCTCGGTGTGCTCAGAAACAGAGCCCCTTTGGAACTGCATTGGGGGGGCTGGTGAAAATGGGCCAGCTTTAACTCTGCTGTGTCTGCCCCACAGGGGAAGAAGCAGAAAATGTCACAGCACCCTTCAAACAACAGCAGAAAGAGGCTCGCTGAGGAATGGCGTCGTGCGCTGTCACAAAGTCAAGCGTGACACCCCCCGTGAACAAGCCTTCCTGCCTCCGCTCCGTCAACCTGAAAATACCTCAGCGAGGCTCAACACCGAGCCGTGATAAATAAATCACAATAACATTTAAATATTCATCTCAGAATAAGAGAACGCAGACGTGGGGAGGATTAACTCCTTCTTTGCTTCCGAAGTGAAAAGTTTGCCTTGAGGACGTCCGCCTGCATTATCAAGTACTCCCTTCAAGGGACTCATCAAACATACAGTAGCCCGTGTAGGAGGCCGATAGTCGTCTCGCCTCGGGCTGCTCATATGAATGAGCAGCAGATAAGAGCATGCAGCTCATTAACACAATCACGTTGTTCATTTGTACCGTCTGTCGATGCATTTCAAACTGGATCGAATCGGCAGGTAGATCTTGTGAGTGGACAGAGAGGGGGTGTCCATACTGATTGAGTCCCACAGCAGCTACTTTGTCAATAAATCTCAAAAACACAGAGAAAAAGCCAGAATAAACAAAGCACTCGGCATGCTGCAGGCCTCCTGGTGCAGGGAGCAGCAGGCCCCCTGGTGTAGGGAGCAGCAGGCCCCCTAGTGCAGGGAGCAGCAGGCCTCCTGGTGCAGGGAGCAGGAGGCCTGCAGCATGTCCTCCTCCATCCAGTGCTCATAGCGGCATTCAAGATGTGCACAGGTGTAGAGTGGGACACAGATTGGGTGCAGTGGTGCACGTAGCCAGAGACGGAACGTCCTCCTGTTAACACACAGTGTGTTCCAGGCCTCCTTTTTAATTACTTACTCAGCCCTCACTAGGAAATGGAGGAGCCCGATTGGACACCTGACTGAAAGCAAAGATCCAGAAGCAGTTCTGAAACAGTGATTGTGTAAGTGGTGTAAGTGTGTGTGTGTGTGTTCATTAAGCACACACGCCGGCTCAGCTTTTCTCCCGACAGTCAGCTTGTCTCACGGGGGCATTTTTGTTAAGTAAAAACCAGACGGCCTTCAAATTCGAAGATGTGTGTGTGTGTGTGTGTGTGTGTGTGTATCCCCATGAATAAATGTGCACATACGCCTTCCTTCATTTGCATCTGTCAGCGTGTTGGATCGTTTATTAATCCTGAAGGACATTCTATAGAACCCGGTGCTCGTAACAGTCATACAGTATTTCAGTGTACATTCAACATGTATCGTAAATACACAACATGTAAATGTGTTTTCAGCTGTTTGCACATTTAGATGTGCATGCCCGTATAGTCAATGACGTGCATGTTCATCCAACAGGGAGCATGTTTAAGTCAGCAAGAGAGAGGGCTGTGTGTGTGTGTGTGTGTGTGTGTGTGTGTGTGTGTGTAGATTCTCATGCGAGGATAAGCAGCTTAGAGAAGGAGCCTATTCTCTTCTAAGTAAATCTCATTAATTTTAATTAGCTGTATATTTAGCTGCTACACCTGCATGCGGTGTAATTATCTATAGCGACTAGCGAGCAGAGCAGGTGAAATGACTCAGGTAGAGATTATATTACAGTAGCCGCCTCCCATTTGCATAATGTCCCGTCTTTGATTGTGTCCTGTGTGTGAGGAGAATATCCCCGACGAGCATGCGTCCCCTTCATTTTCCTTGCATGCTCTACGTAGCACGCCGCAGCTTGCCCTTTTAAAGGTTGGCCATTTTTCCCTGTGTGTTCTCCACTCCCTCGCTCCCTCGCTCCCTCCCATCCTGTGCACCCCATCATTAGTGCGCCCTTGCTCTCTTCCTGATTGCCCCTCCTCCTCCATTCCCTCGTGCTCCCTTACTGTATGGATTTCTCTTGTTCACGTGCAGAGCCTCAGTCTTTCTGCATTGCCCTCCCTCCCTTCCTGGGTAATCAGCTTATCCCATGTGTGTCCAAGCCTCTGTGTCCGCGTTCCTCCTCTCTTTGTTTCGGATTCATTCAGCAGGGAGATTAGAGATGCCTATTTGGTGCCTTTGTTTTCAGCCGGAGCGCGCGGCGCCGAGTTATCGAGCATAGCGATGGCCTCGTCGTAAAAAGCCACATCCAGTCCTCAAGTGTTCGTCACATCCTGATCAGTGTCAACAAGCACACGCAGAACAGAAGCCAAGGAGCTGGGCGGAGCGTTTAAAGCTTCCACTTGGATCACCGTGATTGTAGCCGTTATTGATCCGCTGACCTTGTTTAATGTTTAAAGGAAAGCAATGTAGTTGCTGCACCGATCGCCAGGGGAAACCACGGCTGCGTCTCTCGCTCAGAACTCAGGGAGAACCCGGGAAAGCCAGCAATCGGCGAGCCCTTTGTACGCTGAAGACTTCTATTCTGGCACTTTAGAAAAGAACAGGCCAGCGCAGCAGATCTCACAAAAGGGAATTGATAGCTACTGTCGGCGACAATCGCTGAATCCACCGGGTAGGATGGGAGTCAAATGAGCAATAGACAGAGTGAAAGCGTGTTTATCTATGGAGGAAGGCTGAAAACCCAAAGAGAGCACTGGAAGGAAAGTTCGGGCGCAGAGCAAGAAAAGATAATCGAGTATTTGCTTCACACAACGAGCTGTGTCACGTTATTTAACCCTTAATTGTTCTACATTCTAAGTGCAATGTGAGTGATTGTGGTCCACCCCATCCTTCAAACGGTTCCGTGACATTTAAACCCGCCCTAAACTTTATCATCTGAAGTCTCCTGCAGCATCACACTCCATTTATACGACTCCTCACTACTTTTCTCCTCCATCACTGCGGTTGCCAACTGCAGGAGAAAACCGCACGTCATCATTTCTGTTGCCTTCGAGGAAAGACTCATAAAAGACGACCTTTTCCACTTGAATGAAAGGAAACTCCAGCCTCTATAGTATCGTCTAATGACCCCGCAGCCGTCACGCTTGTTCTCCTCGAGAGTCTAAGCTCCACAGCTTCTCCCTGCTATGCAAAGGGTGCATGACAAATTTGATCCAATTACAATGCAGCTACAAATGATGATGAAAACAGATATTCTAAATGCCAGGTACTGTATTAAAGCAAATGCCATTCAAATACAAACTGCCTTTTAATAGCAGACGTCCTGCTTAGGGGAGCCATGAGCATTCAAACAGGATGGCACGGTGCAGCAGTGCAGAGGAACCATAAATGAACTCCAGTGAGCATTAGCTGCGTGACAATAGAGAAACGTCAATAATTCATGCAGCAGACTCGACGCTAGAACCACATCTCAGTGCACGATAAGCAGGCAGCCGGAACAGTCAAAGCAGGCCATGCACAGGCCGCAAGATACTAAAAAAACGGTTTCGGATTTGAAGATGCGGAACACTCCGAACGTTCAGTGGGTCAACGCTAAAGCCATTAGAAGCACGGCTGCTCGTGCCAAGACTGGACACGGCCTGGAGGACTTGTTAGCGAGTCGGGTCGCTTGGCAGCACACACAGCAGGCGCCGTGGCTAGCAGCAAGCCTCGCAGCAAGAAGGGTTCAACGCCCACGTGAACCCTCCGTGTCGAGTGTACAAGTTCTCCCTGTGATCGTGTGGATACCTTTCAGGTGCTCCACTCACCCCCTCCATCGAAACCAGTACAAGGCGGGGGGGGGGGGGGGGGGGGTGGAGTCAAGTGGCCGTGGCTGCTGTGGAGCTTCTGGACTCCCAAGCAGCTGGGTCCTATGAAGAAGGGATCTGTATGCTACACAACGAGCGGAGCTAGCGTGTAGATGAGGCTGAGGAACATACTGAAAGATGAACGTGCGTTGTGTTTAAAACGGAATCCTTCAAACCGAGGCAATGAACTTATCAATCACCACTTGGTGCCCTTGATGACGCCACCAGCTTGGATTTGGAGTTGGTCCCCAGGTGCAGTACGCTGGCAGGCCACTGCTCCTCTGGGATGCATTAAATACAGAAAAGAACGCGTGATGAATGACGACTTGTCCTCCTCCGCCTCAGAGTGTTGTACACCCAGCCATTAAGTGTCTCACAAATGATTTCTATCAAGCGTTCATTGAGAGTCAAGCTAAGGAGGGAATAAAAGGACTGGCAGCAAAACACTATACGAGTAAGAATGAAATAACATACAGACAAATAAATGTTTGCGCATTCGACACAGCAACGCTGGCCCAAGGTGCGAGAGTCCACCCTGTATGTTAGCGGCATGATGGGACAGGGACGGTGCTACCGCCAGCACACAAGCGAATTCACACTGGGTCTATGATTATGGCATCAGCGATAAGACTCCCCCCTTTCCGACACGCTGCCTTCCACCAGCTAAAGTAATGGCATCGTCAAAAAGAGCCAATAAACAAGACCCGCCTCTGTTCTCTCATTGGAGGAGTCCCTGCGCCCAGGGGAACCCTGAGCACTCAGTGTTGCACCTTGCGGTCAAACGCTTGCACCCTCCACCCTGTCCTTGTTGGGACTTCCACATTGTGCAGTGATTGGCTTTAACAAAGATATACACCTTTCCAGGAAGCCCTTGGTTTGACCAGCCATGCGTCAATGACAGGATGGTTGATTTCCATGCCTGCAGCAATCAATTAAAGCCACTAAGAGAGAATTCCGACAGGTAGCAGAAAAAACAGGGGGGGGGGGGGGGGGGGGGACCCCAAAAAAGGAAAACCCAGGTGAGTGTGGAAACAATAAAAAAGAAAGGTTTCAGTTGTCACCAAACGGGCGGATGAGTTGATTCCAGGGTTGCATTGTTGTTGTTGTTGTTGTTGTTGTTGTGTTTGTTTAATCTGCGGTGTCTTTGTTAAATGATGGTTTGGAGCCGGCAGCTTTGCAAATGCTGGACACTTCATTGCCTGAACAGAAAGTCAATGCAGATTGATGCATCTTTTCAGATCGCCTGAGACAAAGCTGAACACGCTTCTCTTTTTCAGTACGTGAATCTGGCATTTTCTATGCCTTATTTACTTATTAAATGTCAGTAGGTGAGCTTGATCTGTACTCTCACATCATCTGGTGGATGAGAGCTGCGTTAGATTGCTGAGGGCTAATTGGAGTCTTGTTGGGTGCTCTTTTTACCTTTAGGCTCTGATTGTAATGTCACGCCACTGCATTTTAGTTCTGCTTCATTTACCAACACTTGTGTATGGTGCAGCTGTGAGTTTCTGCTCCTGTCACTGACTCTGCAGTGTAATGACTCAACCTATCGGAGGACACATGAAGACATGTGGCGATAACACGAAGGCATGGCGACGTGCATAATGTGCGAAGCAAATCATCCCCGGGGCCGCGGTGCTCCAGGTTTAAGCATTGTTAGGAGTTTAATCAATCATCCGCAGCATCTTAATTAATCGGCATAATGAGCAGGAGACATAATTGGTTTTCTGCCAGATGTGAATCTGTTGCAAACTAAAGGCAGGCAATCAGGATGCAAAGTATAATCACAAAACAGATCTGGACAACAAAACCCTTAAAAGGATCAGAGACGAATAAACACACACGACGATGAGAGCAATGTAACTTTGATTGTTTGTTGTTGTAGATGCCCACCTGACACTACTGGGCATGTACACAGTCCCAGGTAGGCATGTACAACACCCTACCTGGGACCGTGTAGTGTCAGTATCATATTCTCTGATTGATAGAAAAGCATATTGCCAATACTTTCTTGCCAATCAATAGAAAAATGAATTTGGTCTCCACCCCAGATATTTCAGAACAAGCCTGCAGGGGTTCTGGTTTTCCATTCAGGCAGCAGATGTCATTAACTGAAGGCCACAGTGACAGTCCTGAACTGGCCCGATCCGATCGGACCAGCTCGCCAGTGGCTGAAGCAAATGGAAAAGCACTGAAGCCAGTTTAATGGCAACGGTCAGGATTGGAATCCTCTGGTTCCGACCAGCGGCGGCGGAGCCAAATGGAGAAATAGCTTAGGCCTCTTATTAATGTCACAGTGGTTGGGCGGTAATTCCCCCGGGGCCTGTGTGCGGCGGCTTGTTAATGAGTCACTGCTTATCAGTCAGCCTTGTTAACAGGCAGGGGCCTCGCATCCAACACGCCTACTGCTATTGTGTGTTAGCCACACTGTGGAGAGCCAAATGCTCCCGCAACTTGGCACACAGGAAGTCAACAGTAAACAACAGCAGCACACACAGGAAGTCGGCATCTTGCCAGGGAGAAAGATCCGGGGGCGCAGGGGGGGGGCCTCAAAGGAACCCATTTTGTGTGAGAATAAACGGAGCCGCTGGCAGACACGCACGAGGAGCCCGGTAAATTCCTGGTCCACACCGCTCCCGTTCTGAAGCCCTCCTCAGCTTCATTCGCTGCTCATCGAGCTGAAGGAACTATTGGGCAAGGCAAACAGCATCCTGGTGTCTGGCACCAGGCTGCCGTGGAGCTGAGGCCCAGGTGGCTGATGGGAGGCCACAGCTCACTGTTCTACATGCTGCCTGCCGAGCGCTCCAGAGGATGGGCCCTCGACGTTCCACAGCAGCCCCGAGGTAACTGGGTCGGCAGAACAGAACCGGGGCACAGCCGGCCGGTTGCATGCCTAATCTGAGCCCTTCTGAGAGGCACTTTCCATCCGCAGCGCATGGCTGCACATCCAGCTGTGGAAATGGATACGTCAATTAGTAGCTCCCCGATTCGTTCTCTTGCTCCAAGGAAGTCTGCCACAGATAAATCCAGAACTTAAGAGCTTGTGCTGTCCTTTCCTTGACTTTGTCATGCATCAAATGATGATGAGGCCGCGCTGGAAGTCCAGGGTTAGACTTGGCGCTGGATATCGGCAGCAGTGCCACGCGGCCATCTTCCAGACTTTGAGCTCTGTTACGGCCTAACGATGGGCAGCGCTGCTCTCTGGTGGCTCCTCCCTCCTTGTATTGATTTGTTGACCTCCTCTCCGATACATAACAATGAATAATTTATGATAAGTAGCGCCTTCGTTCCAGAGCCTTTTAGGGTGGATATTTCCATTATGACGGTATTGTCGGAGTGCCTGCCCCGCCCTACTCCATCTGCTGCTGTGTCACGACGACACCAATCAGAGGAAGAGGATGGACCAGCGCTCTGCAGCTTCCCGCTGATGCTGATGCACCAATGTGGCCCGTCTAGAACAATGAACTCAAGATTTATTCATGTAACTTCTAGGCTGCTGATTTGATCGGTTTTAATCTGCGGTCCAATAAGAGCCGTGTTCCTTGAAACTGTCTATTTTAATCACTCTTCTTCATCGGTGTAGAATGTAGTATGTGATCATGTTTAAAAATGCCTTAACGCTTCTGCTTCTCTTCTCTTCTCTCCACAGTTGCACTCTTTGATGCGTTTTCTCATCTCCTAAACTCTGTCAGACGTCCCCGGATTAATTACCCTCCTTAACTGACATGATAATGTAAAACAGTGCGTCGGTGAAACCAAAGCAGGAATTGGTCACGCATGGTCGAGCCTCCTGCTCGGCACACCTTAATCAAATCTGACGTGCGTCTGAATGGGAGCCAAAATCATTTTCGGACCCAAATAACGAAGCGCTGCTTGGGTTTCAATGATGAGCTGCACGGCTTGTGCACGGCTGGTGCGCGGATGGGGTCAGCATTCTGACGAGAGATTGATTTCTCATCATCAGAGGCTCAATCTGGACACTGTTTGTGCATCTCTCATTTATAGCAGCTCTCGGAGTCCAGACAGGCCGACATTTGCATTTGTTTACTGATGACATCATCATATGGCTTGCCACAGCCAGATTGTTTCTCACTTCTTTTTTTTGCTCTGATCATTGCGAGCTCACACTGACACTCATGCATAACCATTAATGTCATGCACAAATGTGCAGAAACACAAGACTGCACAACACAAGACATAATCCAGTCCAAGAGAAAGACAGGTGTGGATAAATGACGCGGACATACAGTAAATACGATGTGTGTGTTGGTGTATCTGCATGAGTGTGTGATGCGCATGTGTCCTGGCGCCATGCACCAACATGTTCACGTTTGTAATTTTCAGTCAGTGCACAGAAATGATTGCATGGAATATATATTGCAAACGCAAATCAGGGAACACCGATTGGAAGTTTAATCAATTCTCTGTGGATTGAGGGACAATCGTGATGCGGCGTTTAGCCATGGGCCCGGTTTGACCTGTAAAGGTAGCGTTACCTGCAGCCAGCGCCTTCAGTGTTATGCACTTGAGGAATCCCTTTTCACTCACTGCTCACAGCGGGGATGATAACATGACAAAGTGTTTTGCTGATCAAATCCTACCTAGCATCGGCTTATAGCCACGCCCAGCTCATCCCAGGTTGAGTGTGTGTCACGTTGTGCATGCGCCTCTGTAGCTATGCAATGATTACTTGTTATGTCTGCATGAACGTTTACAGTCTGCATCGACGCGAGACAGGAAGAGACGCTGATCCGTGCGCACCAATGGAAGGACGTGCGAGTGCAGGAGTGTCTGTCTGAAGATGACACGGAGACAAATGTAAAAACACGAGGAACCCATGGGGCAAGTGAGCTGTTCCAGCAAGGACCTGTTGTGTGTGTGTGTGTGTGTGTGTGTGCGTGTAGACCTGCTTCCACGTGCAAGTCACACAAAATCTACAAAAACAACGGCATAAATTCTGGGGTCCAGAGAGGTGGGAGTGTCCCATGTCCTTATTAACGGCTCTCTGATTCCCTTGTCATAAAAGAGGAAGCAACATAAAAGCCTTGAGTCAACAGATGAGTGGCCCCCCAGAGACGGAGAGAGTGGGTCAGGGAGGTCAGGGAGGTCAGAGGCCCGGGGAGATGGACAGAATAGACAACGGAAAGATAAAGAGGGCAAGAGAGGTTCTTACCGTAGACAATGTTGCTGTGAACCACAGAGGCGAAGAGGACTGCCAATAAACTGACACCCCATAATGCAGAGAGGGCTGCTGGGAGGGCTGCTGGGATGGCCATGGTCGTCACTGAAACCTCAGGAGGGTCACGGCACCTGCAGGAAAAGAGGCAGACCGATGAGAAAAGAAGAGGGGCAGGTCAACTGATTGGTTGGATTCTGCTTCATCATCCATGTGTCTCCACGGTATTCATCGATCTGCTTGTGTCACAGCCACTGAGAGAGGAGGGAGGTAATAGAGCAAAGCAGCAGGAACGAGGGTGATGCTTCTATCTACGGTGTACAGGTAGTAATGAGGGAAGAGCGGCGAAAGAGCTGCCGAAGAGCAATCAAAGAACGGCCAAAGAGCGATCAAAGAACGGCCAAAGAGCGGCCAAAGAGCGATCAAAGAACGGCCAAAGAGCGATCAAAGAACGGTCGAAGAGCGGCCAAAGAGCGGCCAAAGAGCGGCCAAAGAGCGGCCAAAGAGCGGCCAAAGAGCGGCCAAAGAACGGCCAAAGAGCGATCAAAGAACGATCAAAGAACGGCCAAAGAGCAGCCAAAGAACGGCCAAAGAGCGATCAAAGAACGGTCGAAGAACGATCAAAGAACGGCCAAAGAGCAGCCAAAGAACGGCCAAAGAGCGATCAAAGAACGGTCGAAGAGCGGCCGAAGAGCGATCAAAGAGCGGCCAAAGAACGGCCGAAGAGCGATCAAAGAACGGCCAAAGAGCGGCCAAAGAACGGCCAAAGAGCGATCAAAGAACGGCCAAAGAGCAGCCAAAGAACGGCCAAAGAGCGATCAAAGAACGGCCAAAGAACGGTCAAAGAGCGACCTTCACATCACCGACTCCCAGCTGCAAGTAATGGCGTTAATTAGAAGTAACGTGAAGGTAGATTCCTGCAGTCGGTGGTGAAAAGAGAGAAAAAAGAAAGGAGAGGGAATAAACAGAACAGCAGGGGAGAGATGCACCTGAGAATAGTCTCTCTCTCTCTCTCTCTCTCTCTCTCTCCCCCCCCCCCCTCTATCACGCACATTCCTTTAAATAACAGCCTCCGCAGAGTTGAGCCTTCGGTCCATGAACGAAACTCCGGAGCTCAGAGGGAACCGTGATGTTGCCTGCGGGACGAACGCGTGATTGGGGCGGGGATAGAGGAGGAGGAGGAGGAGGAGGAGGAGGAGGAGGAGGAGGAGGAGCAGGTGGGTGGGGGCGGGGCCACGGGATGGGATGGGATGTGGGAACCGGGGAGGGGGGGGAGAGACTGGTAATTGTCGCTCCGGTGAGTGATGGCGAGAAATGAAAACAGAAGTCGAACAAGTGCATCAATAATGAATAAGACGGACACCCGAGTCGTGCGTCCCGCGTCCCGCGTCCTGCGGTCCACGACACGCGTGATAATAGTAATGACATCATGAACAACAATAACAACCGCTCCGGGGAAGCTGCGTCGGACGCCGCTTCCGAGCATCTTCTCCTGCGCGCTCGGGGATGTGCGAGATGAAGACACTTGTTTCAGGCTGGGGAGAGGCGGCGGCGCGGCGCGGCGCGGCGGCTGGTGCGCGGCGGCTGGTGCGCGGCGGCTGGTGCGCGGCGGCTGGTGCGCGGCGGCTGGTGCGCGGCGGCGGCGGCGCGTCGAGCTGAGCCAGAGACGGGAAGGAGCGGCGTTTTCAGAGCAAAGGGATTCATTGAACAGGCGCTCCTTTAGCAGGCAGAGCGGATTACACAAACAGCCACAGAGCCAGAGTGCGCACACACGCGCGCGCGCGCGCGCACGCATTCCTGGAGACGGAACCGCGTCAGCGCTGACAGGTGTCTCCTGTCCGCCCGACGGGAAACATCCGAACCCTGGACAACAGCAAAGTGCGCGAAGCGATGCACGGTAACACCACGCACGCGCACGCACACACACACACACACGCACACACACACACCGTCGTATTCCGCCTCCGGAGTCCGGTTTTTGCTGGCGTCGGTCTCCGGTAACGTCCACCGCGAGGTCCTTCCTGTAACGCGCAGCCGGTGCGCTTCGGGAGACTTTTGATCTGCGTCCTGCTCCTTCTTTTCTCGCGCACGCTGTTTGTGTGTCTGCCTCGCTGCCTCTTTCTCCACGGCTGCCGTTCACTGCAGCAAAACAGTCTCCACGAAAGAGGAGCGGTAGGGGAGGGGACAGGGGAGGGAGGGACGAGGCAGGGAGGGAGGGAGGGAGGAGGGTTTAATACGATTTGGCCCGCACCACCGGGATAACAGGGCCAGAGCTGGGGCCTGCCGGCTGAGAGCAACATGAAGGAGATGGAGCAGATAGAGAAGTGTCTCGTCACCATAGGCAACCGAAGCATAGCCGCAATGTCCCTGTAAAACTCCAGGGGCTCCACGCTGACCTTATCTGGCTGCGTGGCTTTTATGATCTGCTGTGGCAGCACCGAACAATTTGAGCTCCGCTGTCTTCAGGAAGGAAGAGAGGAAGCCTCTCCCTAAAGCCGAGGTCAGAATGGGCCCATGACCCCCCGACATCACCGATAGGCGCGCTGCTGGTCCCCAGAGGCTTGGTCATTATTCCTGTGGTAATAGTTTAGTAGCTTACACACACTCCCTCATGGTCACTGACCTCATCAGTAACCTTTGAGCATGTGTTTGTACAAGCAGCCCGGCATGTAAACCTTCTTTTGGAGCGCTGCTCGTCATCAGGTTCTGTTCTGGAACAAGGTCCACTGGATGCGGGAGGGGAGAAGTGGCGATGCATGTGTGTGTGTGTGTGTGTGTGTGTGTGTGTGTGTTCAATTTGCCAGAGAGGATTAAGGATTAGTTTTACTGGCGGTTTAAGTCTGCGTGGGCAGGCATGATGGGGTTAAACATGGGTGGTGGCAGCCCAATCAGGCCAGGCGACAAACTGACAGGGAGGTGGGTTTGAGGGAAATCCAAAATAATAAAAGCCACGGGGGGTTGCGAGGGGGGGCGAGGGGGGGGGGGGTCTGGGATCTTCAGAGCAGCAGCTGCTTTCCACACAGAAACCAGAAACTGCTGCTGCCCTGCTCTGAGCGTCACGGTTGGGCTGAACATAGAAATTCAGCTTCACCTTGAAAATAGTGCACACAGTTCACTCTGATTTACATTAGAAAATGCACGATGACTCGTGCACTCTTTATTCCTCTTGAGAGAGAACCTTCACATGAAAATACGGAGCCTCCTTTATGTTTGGAGATGAACCGCTGCTTCGAGTTTCAGGCAGCATCTGTCGTCATGGTAAAGCCTTTAAATCGTTCATTTGCTGGTGAGCTCCAGGTGCCGAGATGGTGTGTGTGTGTGTGTGGAGACCGCAGACACGGCACGCAGCCTGGGGGGGGGGGGGGGGGCTCTTCTTTTAAAGCGGTGAACTTTGTCTGCCGAAACGTTTCGCGTGGAATTTCCACAGCATTTCTTTCTAAAAGTATCTGCCGAGCGTCTGAAAAACACGTTTCTGGAAATCCATCTAATATTTATCCATCCCATCGACAGACCGTCAAATGCATCCTCTCTGAAAAATTGTCGAATCTCACAAAAGAAAAAAAGAGTATAATCACTCAGAATACATCTCTGCCGGGACTCGAACCCGGAGCCTCTGGATTAGAAGTCCAGCGCGCTATTCCATTGCGCCACAGAGACAGGGACACATTTTTTTTCGATCAAAAGCTTCTTTATAGTTCCCCTCCCCCCGCCCCGTGCAGCATCCTCTCACTCCCCAGCATCAGGACCGCAGCCTGTGGTGTAATAATATACCGACCGGTAGGGGGTGCTGCCGCCGCGTAATCACTGGTGCCCTTCCGCCTCATTGAGACGCAGCGCATGGCTTCCATCCCCCAACTGCGTTCACACAGGTTATCTCACCATAACATCAGAATGGAGGTTTTATCAGCGCGGAACAAAAGATGGATCTTATACGGTATAAATGCAGGACCATCCACGAGAGCTCACTCCTTCGGGCAAAGCGCTTCTGTTATCAGCCCGGTTTTATAAACTCAAGAGCTAAATGAAACGAGGACGAGTATCTTCTATCCATCCGAGCTGAAGGGAACCGAACTCGGCGGAGGCGTTGCATCGCTCGTTGCTCCAGCGGATCTAAACGCACCTTTCTTCAGGATCAGAATGGATCCAGCCTCCCCGTGCACCTGTTACTGTACAACTCATGAACGGAGTTGTATCCGACACGGCTAGCTTTTACTCACACTGCAGGACAAAAGCGATTCGGGTCAGGGTTCGCCCCAGCACGGCCCGATGGGACCGTGTAAGGCCCGAGGCAGGCTGCTGGTGAGGAACCTATTTGTACACACAGTTTCCACCGCTGACCTGCCTGTGCACATTTCAGTCCTTCCCTTTCCTCATGTGGAGATTTCATCTGAGCAATCTACACACACTTCTGAACACAGATGCAACCGGGAGGCTGGCGGTGAAATAACACAACAGTCATCAATAAATGTGACAACGCAGCATGATTAGACAAATTTAGAAAGACAGAACGCGCAGCCTCAAGTTGTTCTTCATGCCAAGAGCGAGCGCGAATGACATTTGTATTTGCACTTTGGCTGCATGGGCTGATCCCATTAATGCAAAGGAAAAAATACACCTGCATTCAGCATAATATAATCCTTTATTTAATACTCTGCCTGCAGGAGGCCAGAACAGACACACAAATGCTCCCACAGCAAACAGCAAACCGTCCCGGGACCCCGGCTCCGCTGCTCGCTTCTTGTCCCGCGTTCAAAGACAAGTCAGGGCTACGGCGGTGACGACGGACAGGCCGATCACCGCGTAGCCGGACCGGTACACCTCTGGGATTCTGAAGCCCTTGCCAATGTCCCACCACTGATTGAAATCACAAGGAAGTAAGAGAACACGGAGAGAAGAAAATATATTCAATCGTTTCCTATAGAAGACTTTAAATAAGCAAACATCGCTAAACTGCAAAGGAATCTGTCTCTTTTAAAAAGGTTAAGCAGACAGAGGCTGCAAAATATGAATTCTTCTCCAAGAGAGCTTTTCAAATCATTTGACAAAAATGTGTGAATTTTGTTTTAGATTTATTCACATTAAATGAATATTGAAACATTTCTCTCGTATTGTGCAGCAATAAAAAATAATAATAATGTCAACTAGCATGGGCAACACGAACATTCATTCATTCCCTCGATGAAACGAGTACAGCCTTACCAAATGGCGGACGCCGTTATACGTGTGGAAAGATAACGGGAAGGCGATGGCAAACTTGGCCAGCCCGATAAGAACCGGGCCGACTGACAGCGAGTGGATCAAATCCAGGTAATGGGGGAAAGTTCCCGGTAAAACCAGCGCTGCCACGGCGACGGCTGAGAGAGCTGGACACAGAGAGAAGTGGCACGGTGTTTATCTCAGCCTCTGCTTCCCTGATGTTCAGATGATCATAAAACCACAAAGCAGGCAACAACCACAGGAAACAGAAACAATATAAATCAGCATTAAGGTTAGCGGGCCCTCTGCCAGAGAGCCGGAGCTTTAAGAAAAATACAACCGACTGAGCGATTCTTATAGAATAAACTAAATTAGGAGCAGTTCTCACAGCCTGGTGCACAAAAGGTCGACAATGCATGAGGTCAAAGTATCACTGCCTTTACGCCAGGCCAATGAGCAGAAATCAATGGCAGTGGAGTAGCGTCCGGCAGAACGACGCAACAAAGGATGCTACATGAAGAGCAGCTTACCTCCACTGAGGCCCACTCCGGTTCCTCTGTGTGTGATGGACATCATCATGGGCACAGACCATCTAGAACAAACAGAAAACCCCGGTTCTATCACAGATGAGAGGGATCTTCAGAAGGTACGGCAGCGTTACCGGCTGCTGTTGGTAATGCAACACAGAGCGGGTCGTTTGTTGCAGGCGCCTGGATGATTGCAAATCGGTTCCTCACATGAGAACCCTTTAATAGGAATGTTCTGTCCACACTCCATATGAATATATAGTTTACTCCCTGGATCTAGTTCTGCAGAGAGGTGGAACATCCTCATCTGCCCATGCCTTGATGCCATTTTTATTTTGATTGGCTGATTATCATTCATGATATTGGCAAAATGCTTAAAGGCCCTCTGTCGCCATGTTGGACGAAGTCAAATTAAATCCAGCGTGAAACCCTGGACCCAGAAAGGGAAGAAATATGAGAAATACAAGCCAGTCCGTCTGGAAAACGTAGGGTTAAACCTTAAATCGTGTCCCCAATCCACACAGCACAATGTCCGAGGAGACAGGAGGTGTCCAGTCTGCATCACCAGGGTCGTCCGTCCACCGCGGACACGTCGAGCTACCAGGAGGAGCGATTTCAGTTGGCAGAAATGATGAGGCGGCTCCAGTCATAGTTATGACAAATACACGAGGGCTGGTCAGCAGCACATCCCAGACCCGAATTATTTCAATGAGATCCTCAGTTATAATCACGGCCCGAGCACGCCGGGAGTATTTAATGTGTCCCAGCTCAAACTGAAACACAGCTATTCACCGATCCTTGTTCAAACACAGAGCCTGAAATACCAGGACAAGTCAACACGAAGAGAGAACGAACGACAGACACAAAGAGAACCTTCCAAGACAAAGCGGTTACATTTGGTGTGTCTGAAGAGGCGCGAGTTCGGCGCCGATTAAACAAAACCATGGCACAAGAAAAGCAGACCTCACCATTCCTGTTCACTAAAAGTACCTGAAGGAAACTCACGTGTAGAAATAAAGCCAATCTACATACACCGTATGTATAAAAACACATACAGGTACTTGACATTGATACATCTCATAAACACAACTTATAATAATAATACATTTTATTTATATAGCGCTTTTCTGGACACGAAAAGTCGTTATCCTACCTGTTATTAGAGCGAGAGCGAGAGAGAGAGAGAGAGAGACCGAGAGACAAAGAGACAGAGAGAGAGCGAGATGTGATGACAGATTATTATTATGAAATAGATAATGCTGCGTGAGGTTCAGTGAATTTTAAAACTGAAACTTGAACGTTTAGTTTGTTAGAGCATAAGTTCAAACAGGAAAAAGAGAATTACATTCATCCTAGGATTGAGGTTATATATATATATATAAACACTGGCCCACACGGTACTGCATGTGACGGCTAGTACATACTTGTAAATGGTGATATGAGGAGACACGGGTCTGTTAAGGTTGGCGTTTTTGGCCGAAAACTTGTCCATCTCTTCCTTAGCAGCGGTTCCCATGGGAGCAGCACTGCAGTAAAGAGAAACGGTACGAGAGCTCACATTAGGACGTTTACTAAAAAGCATTTCAGCAGGTATCTGTAGCCAGTGAGTGATCTAAAACGCTTTAACCTATTCTGGAACAGACCGTCACCAATAAACGATAGACACACATTACATTCACACGAGTTGGAAGCTTTTTATTTAAAACTATTAACCAATCATCTGATGTGATGCTACTAATTCAAACAGCTAATTCAAGCTGAGATCCAGCCCTCTGTCATTCTAAAGGCCCCTTACAAGCGTACCTGGATGCATGTTATTATCACAGCAGCACATGTAAGAGCAACTCACTGCCTGTAGAGAACACAGAAGTGTTGTCTGGACATGCAGACACTCCGACGGGCGACAGACCTACAAAGGAAGAGGCGTAGAATTAGGTTAGTCTGCAAAGGAGAATCGAGTCCAGACGTTTCAACTACTTACCTCTGTCCATGGGTCTAGTTTCATATTTACTACTAATGACACAAAGCATGTTAGGGCTACATTGATTAAGTTGGTGGGCTTCTAATCCGATTTAACCTAAACCCAAACAGAACTCAGGGTCAAAGTAAGACGAATGAAACCGTATCATTCCAGTGGAGAGAGAAATCAACCGAACACAAAGGTCCAGGCGTCCATCAAGAGTCCCGGACTGACGCAATAAAGTGTTAATGCTGCGTTTAAGAGTCCAGAAGTCAACAACCGTGGTCAAAGTTCCGCCTTAGCTGATGCAGGGTGCTAGCACAGTGCTAGCAGACTAGCATTCACATTCATGAACACCGTAGCCAGTTAGCTAGCGCGATGTCGTCCTATTAATGAGGGTAACAAAGCAAAACAAAACACCTGCGAAGCTGGTCCTACATCAAAAAGCTATAACACCGGCAAGGTGACACGATAACCGCGATATCCGAACGTAAACAATATGCAACTGACCTTAGAAGCAGCGCCATGTTTGACAGACAACAAGCGGAAGTGACGTAACGAGTTCTATGGTTCCGCCAAATATAATACCGGGACTGTGTGGAGAAGGTCGGGCTGGGTTCGACAAAGCGAGATAGACACAGAGACAGAGACAGAGAGACACAGAGACACACAGAGACAGAGAGAGACACAGAGACAGAGAGGGAGACAGAGACAGAGACAGAGACAGACGGGCGAGAGAGACACAGAGAGAGAGAGAGAGAGAGAGCGACATAGAGAGATAAATAGAGAGAGACACAGAGAGAGAGAGAGAGAGAGAGAGCGACATAGAGAGATAAATAGAGAGAGACAGAGACAGAGAGCTAACAGGGATCCTCCTTTACTGGTGCATCCATTAATAAAAGAGATCACGGAGCTCATGTCTTGGTTTATTGTAGCAATGTTCCGTCTCCTAACTCATTTATGGATGTTTGAGATTGCTCTGGACTTCCACAGGGAGCTGGTCCAGATCGAGGACCAGTGGAACGTGTTTGTCTTGGAATGAGGGAATGAGCCAGTGGGCAGCGCCGTTCCCACCGTCATTCCCACCGTCATTCCCACCGTCAGTCCCACCGTCATTCCCACCATCATCATTCCCACCGTCATTCCCACGTCATTTCCATCGTCATTCCCACCGTCATTCCCACCATCATCATTCCCACCGTCATTCCCACCGTCATTCCCACCGTCATTCCCACCATCATTCCCACCGTCATTCCCACCGTCATTCCCACCATCATTCCCACCGTCATTCCCACCATCATCATTCCCACCGTCATTCCCACCGTCATTCCCACCGTCATTCCCACCGTCATTCCCACCGTCATTCCCACCGTCATTCCCACCATCATTCCCACCATCATTCCCACATGCACACAGCCATTTACCTTTACAATGAAATAGTGTCAACAATTAAATGGGCTCTTCTATGAGGAGTTTGTACGTTCTCCCTGTGTCTGCATGCGTAGGTTCTCTCTGGGTTCTCCCTATGTCTGCGTAGGTTCTCTCTGGGTACTCCCTGTGTCTGCTTAGGTTCTCTCCAGGTTCTCCGGCTTCCTACCACCACTAAAACATGCAAATTAGGTGAATAGGTTGCACTAAATTGCCCATATGTGTGCGTCTGTGTGTGTGTGTAGCCCTGTGTCCAGGGTTTAAAAGATAAATGAATGAACGGATAGTGTAAAACTAAAGATATGATAATGTGATTAACAGCAACAAGATGGTGATGAAAATGTGAGTTTAGAAATTTGATAAAATTACAAATTATTTGCTTTTTAATTATTTTTGTGTGTTTGCAGTGTAAAAAGTGTTAAACATATAAAGTGATAAAAGATCACCTTAATCTGAATCTATATACATCGAGGAGAACATCTACAGAAAATACACAAAATGTAAAATGGTTTTACTTGTGGAAAAAGGGTTTAATATTTGACCTTTGATGCTTCATCTCCATCGTTTTCTCTTCTCACTGCCATCCTCGACACTTGTTTTCTTTGGACCCATTGCTGATCAGGAAAACTCACAGATACAGCCGGAATCACTGAACCAGGGAAGCTCGCTCGGAGCGCTCTGACATTTAGCGTCAGCATCTGGAAGCTGCTCGCATCTCAAAGCAAATAATCACAATTAATCTACACTGTGAATCCTATTCAGATAACAATGATGATCTGCTGGATCAAAACAGACACTTTTATTGATGGTTCTTACTTATTCCATATATGGGCAGAGGTTTATTTGACCTTGTCGACCCAGTGCATCTACACACTGTAATTTAACATGCAAGATCCATTGTGCGATGGTGTAATGGTGTAATGTGATGGTGTAATGAGGACAAGAAGGAATAGGTTGAAATACATTTTTATTTCACATTTTAGACGGACTTTACTCTACAATATATTAAAACTGTTCTGCTGCAAACCTTTGCTCAGAAAAAATGACAACACAATCAGAAACCTATTTCCAGCAGTATCTTTTTATTTTATTTTATCATAATAAGGTTTGTGAAATGATCCATGCAATATTACAACTGACAAAGACACTATTCTCACCCCACAGACACACATGGAACACACACACACACACACACAGTCACACAGACATTTCTGATTGTTAATAATACGTCTCTTGCTCCACCCAACCTGGAAGAGAGAGGCAGAAAGGGAAAGGGGGAAATGTCAGGCGAGCATTTTTCATAATACCCTCTTGCATCACTCTATTTGTATTCATCTCACTGCATTTGTCTCCAAATGAATCCCATGTTACCTCTAAGACTCTGATCAGCAGCCCGTGACACACAGATTAACAGAAATGATTAACTGTCAGGATAAATTTCATTTGTCTTCCCATGTCTCGCCCCTCTCAGCGGAAACGCTGTAGCAGCTACCAGATCTGGAGCTATTGTGGCGCATCGTATCGTGCGTATGATCTTTAAACGCTTATCTCCGGGGTCGGCATCAGCCTGCTCTGTTCCCTTCTCATCTTTATGTTGCTGTTGAGAAGGTATCTTTCTGGTGCAAGTTTTATATACAGTATATTCACTAAAGGAAAATATTCATGCATATATATATATATTTACAACACACATCTTAGGTTACTGTCATGCACTGTTTTGCTGGGACCAAAAAAAGTCTAGAAAGAAGTTGCAGCTCAGACCTTTAACTGAGACCAATAAGGACTGAAGGCAGATCAATACTTCAGCTGAACAATACCTGCACCCTGATTAATTGTAAGGTATGTCTAATTACTTCTTAATGGCATAGCACCTTCAATCCACCTGTCTGTACCTCATCGAGCAGAAAAACCGTGAGATCCTCCAAATCTCATCTCTGGATCGCCTCCAGAGGACCCAACAAGCAGCATGAATTATGCAGCATCACCACGGAACAGTTTGTCCTCTGAATCAAGCAGACGACCTCGGAGGACACTTGAAAAAAAACCAGCCAACCAAAAAACCCTTCAAACTTGCCTTTAGGACAGGGGCGCCAAACATTCTCACCCCCCAACCCCCCCCAAAAGAGAGGCGCTATTGAGACTCAGGGCCTCCACTATCTCCAGAAGCATGCAAACGTGCACATAATTACTGCGACAGAACTTCTATTTGTGTTTCGTACCAGTGATGGGAGTCGTCATATTATTACGGGTTAGTTAGACACAGAGGAAGGGAGGACCCCCCCCCCCCCCCCCCCCCCATGGCTCCTGAGACATGGGTGTCAGTCATCACACCATCACCGTGCTGTCTCTCTTTTGCCTTATTAGCAAGACAAAAAGGGCTGAAACCTTTAATCTTGGTTTTGCTTAATAACTTCTTACCTCCAGGGTTCCTCCTCAGAATGAATTTACGGACCTCATCGTAAATGAAGATAAGAAGACTGTATGGGAAGGCACAGAACCACCACATGGTCCTGAGAGGAAGAGGATGAGAGGAAGCACAAAGTAGCAATAGTACAGATTGTTAAATTCGTTGCAGCCAGTTTTGAATATTAAGGATAACAATGTGGGTTTTTAAGAAGATGGTGGACTTCATTTGAAGTCGAGAAAGACAGGATAATGGCAGCGCATTAGGTATTTAAGAGGTTATTTTTCGGTTGGGTGGAGATATGCATATGCAGGGCGTACTTAAGTGGGTACATGCGCAAGGCGACGTCCATCCCAGGGCAGTAGGAGAGGAAGGCAGCCAGAGCAGTCTCAGCAAACAAGCCGAAAATGAGGATCCTGTTCCTGTTGAGGAGCAAATAAAACTGCATCAGAGAAAGGAAAACGGGCCCAAAGTGTTACAGAAAGGAGAGAGAGGTGTTTTAAAGCGCTTCCCTCTCTCACTCACGTCATGCCTTGCTGGAAGAGGGAGTTCCTCCTGGTCTTACAGATGATAAGGTCAGCCCACTGGACAATCACGATGCTGACGAAGAAGCTCGTGTGACAAGTGAACTCAACGATCTTCCTCTGCTCGTAGGTCTGCAAGGTGGACAAATAGAATCCTGTACGAGTGTGGAAGTGTTCCAATCTTCGTCTTTGCCCGCTCTCCTTACCCACTGCTGTCCGTAGTCGTCCTCCAGGTCGTTGACGTCGCGACTGTCCCACTGGATCCGGACGCCCGGCAGGTTCTTAGGGAGGAAGCCGTTCTCAGCCAAAATCACACAGTAGGTGAAAAAGCCACCAAGAGCCTGCATCATCCCTGGAAACAAACGTCAGCGCTCAGGGCAGGCGTGAAGTGGGCGGGGCCACATTCCATTCAGCTGGTGCATGCATGAGTCTAGACATTATTCTAAACCGTTCATGTCTTCTTGTGAAGTTGGCATTAAATACATCTCATTAAGTTCTTTCTGTCCTTTTCCGTGGCGTCCCAGAAGCGGTTCTGGGTGATTCCAGAAAGCTGAGAACCTGTTTGAATTTCACGTTGGAGGATTTGTTTTGTCGCTGTGGGCGTCACGTTTTCATTGATGATGGATATCTTCATTTAGAGCTCCACATATAACGTATAACTTCGGCAGGCTGATGATCAGGGGTTGAGACAATGCCGATCAATCATCTATTTGCCTGTGTTGCTACATTAAAACTTAGCAGCAGGTCTGAGTTTCTGTTGAAACATCACTTTCTGAGTGATCAGAAAACAGGTTGGTTTCTGATTAAAATGTTTCCAACTTTCCTCTGTTCACGTTCATCACCGTTCTCAAACAGATAAGTGTGTGGGATTTCAAATAAATAAAGGAATGTACTAATTTGAGGCTAATCCATCTTAATCGTCAATCGGGACCTCGCTGGCTGTGTAGCCGCCCACATCTCGAGTTCTTATTTGTGTTGGATTGTCTTTGGCGCTACGGCAGGTTGCTCCACGTTTGAATTAGCGACTGGCTACTAACTGCGGCTAATGACTAGATCTCACCAATTGCCAGTCGGACACATCTTAGAAAGGTCCCACCCCCATCCGATGCTGCGACCTCCACGTCTCACCCCGTTCACACAGACTTTGATTTGATCTCTATTTCTGCTGTTGGCTCACAGGCAGAAAGATGTGACCTCAATTCCACCTTTAGAACTTTTCTACCGAACAGCAAGGTGCATTAAACTCAGAATCGCCTTTAAGTGGCGTACTTACAAATAGCAGCCACACAAATGCATAGCATGGAAAGTGTGAGTTGAAGTGTCCAGCATGGACGCTGGAAGCTGTAGCATCATAGCTTTGGCTTGTAAATGTGATTTGAGGCGACCTGCATGAGTTCGTTGCCCCTGTGGCGCTCATCTTGGAAGAGTTATGGCAGCTGATGCGAGTTGCCGGCTGTTTTGAAGATGTTCAGCTTGAAATTGTCATCCAATGAAGCCCTGTCAGATTTTGACCTATTTAACAGCCTATGAAATTGGGCCATCCTTTGATTTGCGCTATTCCCAAACCATATAAAACCAGAGATAAAAAAGCATGCATTCAAGCTCGCGCTCCAACGGGTGAAAGACGACGAGATGAAGAGGAAGATAGCGGCGCTCGCCTCTCAATTTGCTGCAAATGTCACGACAACGAGAGGAAAATCGTGGCACTCGTTCCCGACTGCTCACCTCGACATTTATTTTATTTAACAGTACTTGCCTAAACATTTATAAAGGCCAGATCGTCTGATAAATGTCGATAATGAATGGCTTTATGCCCGTGATGTTTATTATAGCCATAGCTTCTCTGCTGTGGGGGGGGGGGGGGTTCTAGCCACAGGTGCACAAACCTATCTGTCCATAAGCCATGCTGATGAGCCGCTCATTGACCAGCTTGTCTGTTCTGGGGTTCCTCGGCTGCCGTTTCATGATGTCACTCTCAGCCGTCTCATAAGCCAATGAGATCGCCGGAACCTGCAGAGAGTATAAGGACAGCACAACATCAGCTCATTTTGTGTGCAGGAATTTAGTCTTTATGGCGACGGTGCAGAGGCAGACTGACCCTCACTCATGTGTAAAAGATTCCCGCTATTCATGCACTTCTGCATTCAATTACTGCGGGGAAGAGAGAAAGGCAGACAAGGGCAAGGAGACAGAGAGAGGAGACAAGAGGAGGGAGACCGCGAGTGGATTCCAAGACTCTCATAAAGGAGGAAGGAGGAGCGTTTCATGTAATAAAGATCCGATATCGGCTGGTTTTACAAAGTAAGCAAGAAAGCAATATGTGCGACTTCAGGCGGGATAGTTGAGTCTTAGGTGGGATTTCAGGAGGGGACTTGAATCCAAGCGCAGCGCTCGACAAATCTCCTTTGTTTCGCTGTTCCACTCCCCCCCCCCAATCCACGGCAGGTAAGAAGGAAGAGGAGCGGGAGAAGCATGCAACCGCCTGGCATTGATCTTCTGCACCTCAGAAGGTCCGTGTGATTGTGAGCAACATCCAGATGTCGGTCTTGAAGCATTCTACACTGCGCTTTGATGAACATCTTTCGCAGCCATCCCCTTCCACATGGCAGTCTTCGCTAAAAATAATCACAGCAGACTCCAAGTGCTGCTCGTCAATGCTAAATCTCAGCAGAGCCCCGAGTCTATAGCAGGGAGGTGAACTAAGCTGTTAACAAGCTGTTAGCAGCGTCACCAGCAGACACGGACGCCTTTCTGTTTTCCTTTTGTACTACACTAGAAACACGTTTCTGCTCCTGCATTTTCTGGCCTCAGTCTTCAAAGCTGCTGATTCCAACAGCCGTTAATAAACACGCAAAGACATGTCCCTTTGAACAGCAGGTTTGTAACTGCAAGCAGGTGCACAAATGAGATGCTTTTAAATTCCACTCATCTCATCTTAAAGCAGAAAAGCAGCCTGTAAGGGCCGAGCCATCGCTGTGATCTACGAGGGCACAGCACACATTTGTCGACAGGAACAAGTGTGTGTGGCTGCTAAAGCAGCAAACGAGTTCACGGTGATTGTCATCGGCGAAACATGCAGAGCTGCTTCACCAGCCATGCTGGCATGCAGCCCGTCTTCATGCTTCACCTGTTGAAGGCCATGCACTGGACGGTTCCACTCTCTTGCGTTGGAACCGCCTCCAGCAGCTTGCTGCCTCCTGCTGGTTGAGTCCAGCAGAGAAGAAGGTTGACGTAACGAACACAAGTGAAGCAGTCCTGCTGCAACGCGCGATTACGGCGCATGGGCCTGCATCAAGCCGCATCATGCTGCATCCTGCCGCATCATGCCGCATCGTGCTGCATCGTGCCGCATCATGCTGCATCCTGCCGCATCATGCCGCACCGTGCCGCATCGTGCTGCATCGTGCTGCATCGTTTTCCCCACAACGAGCGATTACGGCGCATGGGCCTGCATCATGCCACATCAAGCTGCATCCTGCCGCATCAAGCTGCATCATGCCGGCGATTCCAGCATGCCTGTCGCTGCTGCTGGAAACACAATGGAGAGCGTGGCATCTGTAAACGGCAGCGCTGGGAAATGGAAATCTGTATTTGAGCGTTATCCACTCTTTGTTCTGCTTGAACAAATGAATGTCGGCGATGGGCCAAAAGTGAATTTCTCCCACCGACAGAGAGAACAAATGAAAAGAGTTCCTTCAGGCACTCATATTCATATCCGTAATTCGTGCTCTGCTGCCTGAATGTTGTTCTGTAGCTAAGAGACATGCTAACATTTAGCATCCCTTAGTTGGGGAGAATCACTAATCCTAACCAGCTTGTGCTTTTTGCACAAACAAATGACCCAATGGAGAAGATGTGTCCAAAATGTTGTGTTTTTATTCATTTGACTTCCTGTGAAAAGGAATGTGTAGCAACAGCAGCTAAAAGGAACCTATAAAGTTGGACCACCAGAACCCAGCGTGCGAAAGGGCAGGAAACGCGCCATGCATTAAGAGCTGATCATTTCTCAGAAGATTAGTCACAACTATTGATTGAAATAATGAGATAATAAAGGAAAACGGCTTCTAACGTGTCCAGAAATCGTTTTCCCTGCTCACCATGTCGGTGCCCAGGTCGATACAGAGGATGGTGACGGTTCCCAGCGGAAGAGGAACACTAGCAATGATGAAGAGGAGGAAGGGCGAGATCTCTGGGATGTTACTGGTCAGTGTGTAGGCAATGGACTTCTTCAAGTTGTCAAAGATGAGACGCCCTGCAGCCATCAGAAACACACGAGAGGTGCAGGGATGACGAAAACAGGAACGGGACGTTGTAATAACTATGTTATTATTACCTTTTTCTTTCAGGCTTCAGCACTTGAATTTTACAGATTTTTTTGAAAAGTGAAATGATTGACTTTATCTCGGCGCATGTCAGCATCCCTCACTCGGGATTGATTGTGCGTTAATGTGCTGCTCAGCTGGACCCGACTCCTGAGTTGGGAAGCTGCTCTCCTGACTTGACATTTTAAACCATTATATGTTTGAACGGCAGCAGAGAAGAATGAGCATTCTATTGCTCCAGGTTCTAGTAACCCTTGCCGGTTGAATCTGGACTTCTGAAGGTTTCACCTCTCACCCAAGAGGCTCCTATGGTTCTGTTGTTTTACACATTCATGTTAATTTATACCTGGCAGCAACTGTTCTGGTTATTTCGACATCAAATGAATGCACTTTAAATCCCGTCTCTTCAGGTTTTTATGATACAGGTCTTTTATTGCTGATGAAGGCCACACCTCTTTTGAACATGTCCCTCTTAACTATATTTGAGAAGCCTGAATCCGACCCCAACCCAAGTCTTCCTCTCCTCTCTCTCTCTCTCTCTCAGTCGAGCCCCCCGTGCTCACCTTCTTCCACGCCAGTGACAATGGAGGCAAAGTTGTCATCCAGCAGGATCATGTCAGCAGCCTGTTTGGACACATCGGAACCAGCGATCCCCATGGCAACGCCAATGTCAGCTTTCTTCAGGGCCGGAGAGTCATTCACACCGTCGCCCGTCACAGCCACGATTGCCCCCTGCAGCCGCAAGGACCAGTGAAGAAGACAAAGATAAGGGCTCTCTTCACTTCCCCCTCCTTTACCCTCCCCTTCTGTCTTAATAATGTCTTTTCAAAGCAGCTCTGGGGAGATTAAATGGGAAAATGGGATTGAGCTGCAGCACGACCTCAATGTAGAGGGACTCGTGAAAGCCCTCGCAGTTTAAACATAAAAGGTATGTACTTATGTACCGTATGTACACACACGAGCAGCCCCACGTATACAATATATATTCTTTAATATACTTTATACTGACTAACATACATCAAACAACATAAAACCAATTCTGCACGCACACACACACACACACACAGTTATGCATGGTAAACTATATTCAGCCTTAAACAGCAACGACACACACACACACACACGTTCACACACACCCACACACCCACACACACGCCCGCTCCTGTCATTGACCTGTCTCTGGCAGCCCTCCACTATGATGAGTTTCTGCTGAGGCGAGGTGCGAGCAAACACTATCTCAGTGTGGTTCCTCAGCAGGTCGTCCAGATACTCAGAGCTCATGTCCTTCAGGTCCGAGCCGTGCACCACGCACGCCTTAGCATCCCTGGGAGACGCACGCACGCACACACACACACACACACACACACACCAGGCAATCAGGAATACAGGAGGAAATTGTGAAAAAAGAGGGAGCGGTGATGTTTTTTTGCTCAGAAGGTCATATTTCTCTCTCACACACACTCACACACACACACACACACACACACACACACACTCACACACACACACACACACACACCTGGGGTTAACTTGGCTCAAAGGGATGTTCAACCTCTCAGCGATGTCCTCAACCGTCTCGTTGCCCTCGGAGATGATGCCCACACCTTTAGCGATGGCCTTGGCTGTGATTGGATGGTCCCCTGTTACCATGATCACCTGACCACAGGTGGAACGTCCCGTAAGTCAGAAAGCATCGGCACATTAAGGTCCAGTGCACGTGTGTGAGGTATAACAGCGTTCTGGGATGTGCTGCTCTGCGCTGTGAGGTGTAATTACATTGGATAATAAGTGTAATCGATCCCAGTTTAGTTTGAGTGTGTTTATCTTATCGAGGCTCGTGTCAGCGTCTCCTGTGTCTTGTCTGTAGTAGTAATGTTCAATCATTTCCGTGTCAGGTAAATACAGACAAGGCGGAGGTCAAAGTTCAAACCCGGACGCCTCATCAACTCTACGCTGAAGTGTTGGCCCAGACAACCTGCTGGGGGCCTGATGATGCTTCACTCAGAACCTTTTTTTTAACCCGAACACCTCAAATAGTAACATCTCCTCTTTTTGCCTCGAGATCATTCTTTAAGCCAATTACTGTATGTCTTTCAGAAATGCATTATCAAGGGAGGCATGAAAACTGCTGCACCTGAAATAAAATCTCTTTCCCCTTCCCCTGAAATGAGAACTTCTCAGTCGCCTCGTTATCCGTTCTTATTGCCGGCGTTTGTTGTTTAACCTTCCTGCCGCCCGGGTTATTACTGTTCTGGCTAGACCTGCTCTGTGTGTGTGTGTATGCAGATGAAGTGTAATTAATAAGAGGTTCTCTATCATCTATAGGAGGCGATGCAGAATTCATCCATTACTATCTGTCATGGCCTTTTTCAGTACCCGGGAGAGTCAAACAAACAGCCTCTAAGAAAGGTCAGCGGGTACTCTGGGGCGTTGGCTGGCCAGAATAGTACTTCATTTATCTATTGAGTACAGCGAATAGATTTCTGATCAACACATGCACAGTGCTTCTTTAACAGGCTGGATGAATGGAGCTCGAGACGAGGGTTGAAGCTCTGGATCCACTTGCCTTGATGCCGGCGGAGCGGCATTTCCCCACGGCATCAGGCACGGCAGCACGCGGCGGATCAATCATGGAGATGAGACCCAGGAAGCAGAGTCGCTCCGTCGGGAAGTTCATGTCATCACAGTCGAAGGCGAATCCACGAGGGAACTGGGATGGAGGCAGATTGAAGTGGCAGAAACCTACAAAAGAAGAGGCGAGCAGATTTCTCATAGACGGCTGTGGGGGGGGGGGGGGGGGGGGCTTTAAGTCCCAGACGTCAAAGTCAGGATGTGTTTTATTCTTATTCTAAAATCTTACTAAAATAGAATATAACATATACCACTGTTACTATAATCTGAAGTCAGATAAATCTATTGTCTACTGCAAAGAGCCACTCAGTCTGCATCCAACCGTCCAACCATCCAACCGTCCAACCATCCAACCGTCCAACCGTCCAACCATCCAACCGTCCAACCATCCAACCATCCAACCGTCCAACCAGCCAACCATCCAACCATCGTGCAGACGAGACGACCTCAATCGTCTCGTCTTCAGTCGCTTATCCTCACGGATCCGCTGGAGCAATATCTCACCTGGCTACTGGCGAGAGGCGGGGGACACCCCGGATGAGGCGCCAGCTCATCGCAGGGCCACAGAAAAGACAAACAAACACAACTCGCTCCATTTGGGGTAATCAACTCAAATAGGTTGCGTGTTTTTGGAGGGCTTCCTGACTCTGCCTTTTCCCTAAATGCACAATGACTGGTGATCCCATTAAACCCACCAAGCACTCTCTCTCCCAGTCCTCCCAGCTCCATGTAGGCACTCTGGAAAGCGTCTCTCCGGTTTGCATCAAGCGGCTGCTCCTGGCCATGGATCATGATGGTGCTGCACCTGCCATGTTAATACAACCCTAAACGTCAGTGCAGCCAATGAGTTCACACTAAAATAGAAGTTCAGTCATTTTTCATAGTGAAACAAGCGTTCTGGAAACCATCAGAAGAAGATGGAGAGCTATGCATGATAGCTGTGCTGCAGCACTCAGGAGACAAACAATGGATCCATTTTGGATTAACCGACCTGTCCAAGATTCTCTCTGGTGCGCCCTTCATGACGAGGAGATGACCAGAGGGATTGTCTTCCTCTTCGTGGATCGAGAGCTTGACGAAAGACAAGAAGACAGTTTATCTCCAAACAGGCTGGAACCTGCAGATCATGAAGTGTTCGAGTCACAAGCAGCATCCTGGGAAACGAAGGCCAGCGGTTGCTGTTCGGACGTCGCTCAATGTTCCTGGTGGCTTAAAATAAGTGCAGTGAATCTGAATGCATATCGTCAGTGAAGTGGCATTCATTTATACTCTAAAATGCATCTCTCTCTCTCACACACACACGCACACACACACACACACACACACACTCACAACCCCAGGTAATTTGTATCTGAGTCACAACCTATCTAATCTCAGACAACCAGAGGGAAATAGCTTTTCTGCTGACTTCTACACAGACGTTCCTCCTTTCAGGCAGCACGCCGGCTCCATGCAGGAACGCTTTGTCTGCCTCAGCATCACTGTGGGCTTTATTTGAATGCTGGTTCTAATCTCCAGGCAGGATGGCAAAGACGTGGCTGTGGAAGCAGAAACGCAGCAGCACAAAGCCCTGCTCGAGCTTGATGCCTTTCTCTTACTTTGATATTCGCCTCTCTTTTTCTCTGGCAGTATTTCATATTGTGAGGCTAATAACTTAAGGCCTCACAGAAGTGCCTGCCGTGGCAGATATTGCACAGAAAATCATTCCGCTTGGTTTGTTGCTGACGCTTTTGTGCCGCACCGCGGCTGTAAATTCACCGCTTCTATTTTGGCCTTTCTAAGTATTTAAACTGGGCGGTACGCTGGTGCAGTGGGTAGTGCTGTTGCCTCACAGCAAGAAGGCTCCGGGTTTGATTCCTAGCGTGTAGATTGCATGTTCTATCAGTGTCTGCGTGGGTTCTCTCCGGGTTCCTGCCACTCCGAACATGCAATTTGGGTGAATTGGAGGCACCAGAATATCCGTAGGCGTGAGCGTCAGCTGCCTTGTCTTTCGTGTGGCGTCTCATCCGGGGTGCGTCCCGCCTCATCCCTGTAGCTCTAGCTGGGACGGGCTCCAGCAGACCCGCAAGGTGGAGAAGACGCCCATAAAATCTCATCCAGACCTCGCTGAGATTCCCACCAGAGCCCGAGTGAACAAAAACTCATTTCTGAGTGGAGCTTCTGAGCAGCTGAGCTTCTCATGTGCAACGAGGCTCGCGGTGGGTGGAGGACGTCCATCTGCTGAGGCTGAACCTTCCTGTGTGTCTGTTAAGCACGCTTTATCGACCCCCCCCCCCTACACCGCCACTAACTTTCCTGGAAATTGCATTGGCATTTTTGCATGAATAGAAAGAAGAAGAAGAAGAAAAGTGTTGCTGCTCCTGCTCTTCCACCACAAATCATGCAACTGATCCAGTTATCTCTTGTATAATCCTGCCAACAATCACACAGGTGAAACCCCCCCCCCCCCCTTGACAGAGGTAGCGAGACACCTTGCAGCCGCTCCGTTGCGGCTAGCAGCGTTGTGCCGTTGCACGGCTGGTCTGGAAAAACAGCAGCAAAGAATCCACCTGGATGGACTCAACTTTCCCCAGGCGTAGAAGTTAGAGCATCCTTTGAAAATGATATTGCCAATTCAAAAACGATAAAGAAGATTCCTGAAAGATCAGATAAGGAACATTCCAAATGTGTCAAATTGGAAAACAAACCATTGCATTTGAAACTGAATGGAGGAAGGAAGCCGCAGGAAGGAATGGCCTTGCATCAGCTTCCAGCTCACCGCCGTGATGCAGCACCAATCCCTACCTGATACTTGTTGGTGGAGTTTAAAGGAATCTCGGCCACCTTCGGGCTCCTGGCTCTCACGTCACGGACACGCCCACAGCACAGCTCAATGCATTTCAGCAGAGCCGACTCGGACGCGTCCCCCGCCGTCTCCCTCTGCATGGGAAGCACACACAGACACACGTTATCCTCCCGACGGTGTTCGTCACACAGCGGGGTGGGAGGGGCTTTAACGGGGTGGGAGGGGCTTTGATTAAAGCAGCACCTGAGAGGATTTCTATTAGCGCTCAGGTAGCCGAGTATCTTCAGTCACAGTTTTTAAATCTGTGCAACACTTTTATGTAACACTACTCAAAATTCAACAACATGATTTACTTTTTAACCGTCTTAGTGACTAAGATGATTTGATTAAAGCAGCTAATTAGTTAGTTAGTCTGAAATATGAATAATGCTCAAGGTTCCGTTGAGGCTGTGGATGTGAAGCCTGGACATGAACTAATAACAAGATGGTGGGGGGGCAGACTGGACCAACGCCTTCTGCTAATAATCAATATCAAAATGGTCGACAAGCTTGTAACGAGCCAGTGAAGTGGTCTGAAAGGTTGAGGGCGGTTTCGCAGGAACGCTATAACGTTGAGGACGTGTAAAAGTGGCTCCTCCCGTCTGAATGCACCTTGCTCAAGATTTGTTGTGTTCCGGTTTCAAGTTTATCTCTTCCAACTTGTGCAGCAGATCTGCACAAGTTCAAATCTTCAAGAAGAAAGTCCTTCTCTGATCATCTGTAAAATCTACCTAGATAAAAATAAGCAGTGGGTGGCGCAGTGGGTGGAGCAGTGGGTGGCGCAGTGAAAGATGATTTCTCAGTGGTTGTCATGGTGATGATCAGCTGGCCCATCTATAGTTTGATAAACTTAACGCTGTGCTTCTTTTCGTGTCTCTATATTTGTATGTTCTTCCGACATTCAGAGTGTAATAACACGTTGTTTACAACAACTACGAGTCACTCCTACTTGTATTACTATCCATAGCTACCGTTTTTAAATGTGATCCATATTGTCAGCTCATAAAAGTAAGATATGACGTGAAATATAAAACTAATAACATAATAAAATAAAGCATAAACGGTTCAGGTTATCTGCATCCCAGACAGCTGCGACGTGATAAACGGTGCGTTCACACACGTCATTGTGAGTCTGAGCGTTCTCTGGGACAAAGCCGACCATTCATCAGTTCAACATAACGTTTTAGTATTCCGAGCAAAAAATCTTGGAAAACCAGAGCACGGCAGTCCGGAATTCAGAAACAGCTGGACTTGCTATTTGAAATGCCAAAATGACTTCCTGTTATAATTTATTAAGCTGCATCTACCCCAGGACAGTAGCTTCACCTTCATCCCCAACTATGGTGAATGAATAATGAACAATGTAAAGTGTCTTTGAGTGTCCAGAGAAGCTCTCTATAAAACCAACGCATTAATAATATGTTTTACATTGTAATGAGACTTCATGGACTCCCTGCATAATTTGCTCAAAGATAATGAGTAGGAAACCAGTTTGTTCAGACGTGAGCCGGGGAGGAAGGCTGACTTACTGGACCTCGTTCTGTAGCTGAAAGGCCCTGAGCTCAACTCAGATCTACAGCGAAAGGACAACTCGTCCAATGTGAAGCTCTGGAAAACGGTCGTGTTGCTTGTGTGTTCCAGATGTTCATACCATCACAACAGGGAAGTCCTCCTGGCCGGCTTTAAAATCGGCTCTGTTGCACAGGGCGGCCACACGAGACAGTGAGTTCCAGGTAGCGGAGCTCTTGTCAAAACCCAAACCTGAGAGAGTAGCAGAGAGGCGTGTGTTAAACGGTACTTTAAGTAAGGAACATGCAGTATTTAAGCCGCTGACTCCGCTCTCGGTTCACAGAGCAGTGGATATTGCTGCTAAATAACCGAGGCCATTTCAGCAATCTCTTCGTCTTCGGGTAGTTTTCTTTGAGTATTGATTTTCCCCAGAACTAAAATGTTGAAATTTAACAAGAATGTGTCAAAAATAAAGGCTCTCTGGAAATGTCCTGTATCAACATTCATCCTTCCCACCCAGTCGAACTGAAGTGACCCTCCGTCTGCTGCTGGAGCTCTGTGGGGTGACCCCTGTCACTGTGGAGTGGCCCCCGTCACTGTGGAATGGCCCCTGTCACTGGGGCTCTGTGAGATTGTGTGTATGAATCCAGATGTGGGATTGTGTGTATGAATCCAGATGTGGGATTGTGCGTATGAATCATCCAGATGTGGAATTGTGTGTATGAATCCAGATGTGGGATTGTGTGTATGAATCCAGATGTGGGATTGTGTGTATGAATCATCCAGATGTGGGATTGTGTGTATGAATCCAGATGCGGGATTGTGTGTATGAATCCAGATGTGGGATTGTGTGTATGAATCCAGATGCGGGATTGTGCGTATGAATCCAGATGCGGGATTGTGTGTATGAATCCAGATGCGGGATTGTGTGTATGAATCCAGATGTGCAGGGTTACTTCCTGCAGGATTCTTCTGTGTTAATACTCATCGGTATAAACAAGATCCTTTTCCGTACAAATCTTCTCGTTTGTCTCTCTCTTTTCAATCGATTATTCCTGCAGCACCGGCTTCTTGGGAACAGACGGCAGGAGGCTGTATCCCTCGCTGCTTACCGGTCTGGTCCTCAGTGGTGTCGGCCTCGTGGATCTGGCTGTCGAACCACATGTGGGCCACGGTCATGCGGTTCTGGGTCAGCGTGCCCGTCTTGTCAGAGCAGATGGTGGAGGTGGAGCCGAGAGTCTCCACGGCCTCCAGGTTCTTCACCAGGCAGTTCTTCTTGGCCATTCGCTTGGCAGTGAGAGTCAGACACACCTGTGAGCATGTGGGGGCAGGGGGGGGAAGAGAGATGAGGTGTGCATGGAATGGTAAACGTGCTTTATGTGTGTGTGTGTGTTTATCAGATACATAAACACACACGCTAGTGAAACCGAGGCGAACGTTTGTTTAAAGCGAACCCGTCTGCAGGAACTGTCAGTGGAAGATCGTTTCTTTTCTGGGACCAGTGAAACGTCGACCGACGGCGTTTGAACTGCCAGCTGGCGTCCGCCTTTCAGTCTGTCATCGTTGCAGAGAAAGTTCGACGCATGTGAACGTTTCAGCTGCTTCTACTGCCGGTAATAAATCACCTGCCGTGCTGCATTCTGCAGCGACGCCCAAACACTCACTGAAGGTAAATGAGAGTTAGTGGAACTAACGTCGCTGATGGCGACGCCGTTTCAGTTAGGCGTGGCAGGAAGCCATGACAACGGCCGACTTTTCCCGGGGGTTGAGTTCACTCATCCCACAAAGCAGATTCTGGGCCTTCCTCGCTTTGTTTATTGTAAACTGAACAGCCTCCATCCTAAAAAAACGGAGGACGACTGGGACGCCGCTCACAGTGACAGTAGCCAGCAGTCCCTCGGGCACGTTGGCCACGATGATGCCGATGAGGAAGATGACGGCCTCCAGCCAGGTGTATCCCAGGATCAGGGACAGGATGAAGAAGCTCACGCCGAGGAAGACGGCCACGCCTGTGATGATGTGGATGAAATGTTCGATCTCGATGTTAATGGGCGTGCGGCGGACTTCGAGCTCGGACGCCAGAGTGGCGATGCGCCCCATCACTGTCCGGTCACCAGTGGCTATCACGATGCCATGGGCCGTTCCTGAGGAGGAGGAATCAGATCAGACAGAATAAGTAACGGCAGGTCCTAAATATTTATAGAATTATTATTACCGAATAACGAACAGCACGAACTGTGATCTGTGTCGTGTTGTTTAATCATGTGTGAATTCTAATGGGAAAGCCCTGAGATAAAAGGCTAGCGAGGTCGTGGGAGGATGAAGGATGAAGGATGAAGGGATGGATGGAGGCACATTAACATGCAACCTGGACTAGCAGCACTTTAGGAACACCTTCCCCATCAAAACCGCTTCAAGAGAGATACGTGGACAATCCAAAGTAGCTGCAACAGCTGGTCCGCTGGGGGGTGGGGGGTGCAGATAACGTTCCACGGCCAAATATAATAGTGCTTCAGTGTATTAAATTGCAGACCCAAATATAAACTACAGAGAGAAATGGAGCCTCTGAGAATAAACTAAACTCCCTACATGTTGAGTTTAGAGCTGATTAAGTTATTAAATGCAGATTTCAGCTTCTGAGTCAAGCTGTGCAAGAAAAACATAAAATAGACATCTTAAATATGACAGTTCCACCACGCGCAAGCTAATGCTAATTCACGCGAGTCACTAAATTTAGTTCAATTGATTTAAAATGATCTTTTATGATGCCGTCTAACACAGCAGATAATTGTATTCTTTTTTTCCAGGCAGTTTTCTTCATATACCTTTTCTTACACTTTAAACACTTTAAACTAATAATAAATGAATGTCTTATTCTTTGCTTTACGTATGATTAGATGTAGATATCAGTGCAGTGGAGGATTCTGTGAAGGGAATCACTTTGAAATGGTTGTTGTTTGACAGACAGTGAATGAAACAGCAATTGAACCCTAAATCTACCTGCAAGGTTGAACTCGTATATAATCTTCATGTTCAAAATTCATGAAGTTCATCTTGTGTTACGGAGGCATCGTTCTCGTGATAATTGATGCACTGGTAGTGATGGATTAAAAAAAAGACGCTTATAAGATCTGGGCCAGATGTGGCCGACTGACCTTCGACACAGTTGGTGGAGAAGAAGCAGATGTTGCGTGTCTCCAGAGGGTTGTCGTGCGTGAACTCCGGGGAGCGAGTCTGAGGCTCAGACTCGCCGGTCAGGGAGGAGTTGTCCACCTTCGCGTGGACAGGACAAAAGGAAGAGCGTTTAGCCACTGAGAGCGATGGAAAGAACGAGAAGGGTCGACAGGGTGGGAAAGAAGCGGTTGGGATCTCAGCGACGCGGCCGTCGCTGTAATCGCTGCTTCAAAATGCAGCGAGATAAAGCGGGAGATAAATGCTTGTCAAGGCCGAGGGAGACATTTAGCAGAAATAATGCAGCATTTTGAGGACTGGAACAGATCGGTATCAGATGGATGGATTATGGGATGGCCTGCCAAAGCGCTGCAATGAATGTAATGTGTGTGTGTATCTGAATAAAATATGTGACAGCTAAGTTTTACAAAAAAAAAAAAACAACCTCATGCCACTGAAGCTTCTAAGAAAGAAGAATGGATTTATGAAGTTTACCCGACGGGAGCCGAACTTTGGCGAGTCGGCGGAAAAGTTGTCTGACAGAAACTGAAGAAGAAGAACCAAGATACTGAAAAAGGTCGGCCCAGACTGATCTCAGCAGTCGGATGGATGACGCAACACGTTTTACAGATGCTCACGTTCAATTTCATTTAATTCACCAATAATTACAACGTGAGCAGGCCTCGAGTCAGTTCAGCGACTGTAGCCCCCCCCCCCCAGGGCCGAGCCTGGCACCCCTCCCCTACCTTGCATCCGCTGGCAGAGATCACTCGAAGGTCAGCTGGGATACGGTCCCCCCCTTTGATCTCCACCAGATCTCCCTGCACCACAAGCTCAGCATCGATGTGCATCTTCTCCCCCTCCCGGATCACCAGCGCTTGCTGGCAGGAGCCAAAAGAAAGAGGGGGATGAGGAAGAGGAGAGAGGAAGAGGAAGGAGGTCTCAGGAACAGAGGAAGGAAGGCAGGGAAATGGGATGAAATCAGGCCGCCAGAAGGCGAAGAGATAGCGGGAAAAGACGTGGAGGGAAAAACGAAACAAGGAGGGAGTGAAAACAGCCTGAACAGATTAAAGTATTAGCTAATTGAAGTGCTAGCGGTCGATAGCATGGGGGGGGGGGTGCTTCTATGCAAACACACACAATCTGCAGTTGGCTCAAACAGCTATTCTTCCTTTGCACAAGCTTATTAGGTTTCCACTCAAGCGGGGGGGGGGGGGGGGGGTAAGCCTGACTCGAGGGACGGCTTATTGATTCACAGCAAACAGCGAAACGCAGCCGCTCACCTGAGGCACCATCTTCTTGAAGGAGTCCATGATGCGGGAGCTCTTGGCTTCCTGGAAGTAGGAGAAGCAACCGGTGATGATGACCACGGCGGCCAGCACCACGCCCAGGTACAACTGCAGCAGGGGCAAGAAGAAGAAGAAGCGTCCGCTTCAGTGTTAGCGTGAAAACAGCCCCTTCAATGTGCAGCAGAAGAGCCCCCCAGAGAAGCCCCCCAGTCTCAGCTGGAGTCGTGCTGGAGCCTCAGTTCTGGTTCCTGTCACCCTGGATGGGGCGTTTGGTCGAAGGCCCCATAGCAAAGAAACTGCCATTTGTTGAGCTCCAAGTGGTGCAAACAAGACAAGCAGGCACTTGGGATGAAGGTGTCTTCCAGCTGGCGTTTTTTACATTTGAGTACAGATTTAGGATCCGCCTCTTCTCGCTCCAGGAGACGTTTGGCTCTTGTTCACCAGCTGCACAGAACTGCAGGAGCAACATCTGTCCCGGCAGGTGACACGTGTGAATCCTCTGAGGTTTAATGTCCAGATTTAAACCTGAACTCTTCCTGAAATGTGGTTCGCCGGCTCCTTCGGGGGGGGCTGGGGACGCTGAGACATGTTCTCAAATGGACGTAGACGACGCAGCGTCTCAGCCGGAGACGTGAGAAAGGATAAAAGCTTTAAGAGTTGTTTAGGTTTTAATTAAACAACAGCAATGTGCACATTTTCTGTTCGGAGGGTTTTCATCTTCAAAAACTGCTTTTACATTACGCCGAGGCAGAAAGTGCCGACGCTGCAGGCCGTCGGGCTTTGAAGTGGCTCATCAGGACATCCGGCTAAACGCTCGCTACCGAATGTGCCGATAAAATCACGGGGAGATTAAAGTCATCACACGTGTGCTCGCACATCTGTCTCTGCACATCTGTCTCTGCTCTGTGTTCAACATCGTCTCTAAATGCTGCCTCCGCTTTGAATGAAGAGTCCATCATGACCCGGACCACTACGTTGTCCACCTACGTTGCACATATTAAGTGTCTTTGTAATTTATTGTAATTTATTGTAATTTATGTCATCTATTGTCATTCATTGTCATTTTGCATCAGTGGTGTAATTTATTTTAGATTTATTGTTAGTTTACATCGGTGGTGTAAAATCATTTTATTTTTCTAATGTTACTTTGCGTCAATTGAGTTATCGAATATTGGTTTTATTTTTATGATTTATTTTTATGATTTTTATTTGTATTGTTAAATTTGTATTGTTAAATGTCGATGATTTATGTACTAAGGACTTTCAACGGAAACAAGACCGCAAGGGCTTTTTTGAAACGCTCCTCTTAGACAGGATGTTTGACTTTATTTGTACTGTAATACATACTACTGTGTGACTGTACTTGTACTCTAACATTCTGTCTAATAAATATATTCATCATCATCACCATGAAGGGGGGCTTGTACGTGCACCTGTACGTGCACCTGTACATGCCTGTATAATAACTGACCAACCCAACGACAACATATAAGGCGTACGCTCACGTTGTCATTGGGCGCCTCATCCTCCGTGGCCACCTGGATGCTGTAGGCCAGGAAGCACAGGATGGCGCCAATCCAAAGCAGGATGGAGAAGCCACCGAACAGCTGACGGCAGAACTTGACCCACTCTGGGGTGGTGGGGGGAGGAGTCAGGGCATTAAGGCCGTCCCTCTTCAGAATCTCCACCGCTCTGCCATTGGTCAGGCCCTGAGGGAAAGCATTTCAGGGATTAAAGCACTTTTACAGCAACACAGCAGATCCTGTGTGTGTGCGTGTGTGTGTGTGTGTGTGTGTGTGTGTGTGTGTCTGCATTTTAAGGTCCAGGTACGTTTGTGGGATTAAACCTGTTGTGTCTGCATAGCTGCGTGTGTGCTGGAGGGATTAAAGATGAATGGGGCTCATGCTGTGGCCGATCGGACCTGACCCAAGGAAAAGGTCAGGCTCACTGTGGAGACCAAGAATCTGCTACAGCGACTTTGTTTTGTGCATGGTCGCGTGGGAGCGGCTACCTGAGTGAGATCCACGCCGTAGCGCTGTCGCAGGTCGTCCGGGGATATTTTGTGGTCATCCTGCAGGGATAAAGAGCCGCCTTTTAATTTGGGCTTCATTGGGACGGAAACGGAATCAGAGTGACATTAATTGCCTGTTACATTTAAAATGGAATTTGTCTTTGACATGATTGTGAAAATACAATTTAAAAAGAAAAAAAATACATTCAGGGTCCTACGACTGATACAGAATGGCTGAATCAGTGGAGGGAACGTAATACAAGTGTATCGTGTGCATCCGTACTTGATTCGCTCTGTCTGACGTGCATTCAGGGGCTTTTTGCATGTGATCCATCCCTCATGGCTGATCAAAGAGCTCTAAGAGAGTCTCTGTGGGGCAAACTCTCTGTCCTCTATTAAAAACTGCACACAACAAAATCAATCCTCAACCATTCTCAACAAAATACGAATGCGTGCCTGGGACCATTTTGTCATTCGGTGGCAGGTTGGTGTTATTATTCTTGTGCAACGGGCCAAATATCGCCTTGACATATTTGTGCTGCAGCAGCATGGACTCGGTTCAGCAGTTGTCAGGATGTCAGTCCCACAGAATGAAGGGCTGTTGTCTCCACTCGACGACGAGACGGGGGGAATTTCTCCCGCAGCAGCCAGAGGACGGCAGTGAAACGGAGCCCATGCAGTGTGCATAAAATGGATTCTTAATAGATATGGGTGTATTCATTTATATACCTTTACATCCGCTGTTCATTTGTGGTTGTTAGTTGGACGGAAAATGTAGAAAACCGCAGAGTAAAGATGCAGAAAAGGCCGCCTGATGTACTCTGAAGGAAGGAGTCCTTGAATCCGGCACACAGCGACTTGATCGCCGCTTTATCAGGGGTGCTGCATGCAGCTGCAGCGACTCCGGAGCTCACTGGCAACGCTTGGCTGCGTTTTGACAGCCCCTCAAAGAGCTACAGCCTCCACAAGACAAACTCTGCACTGCACCGTTGGTGGCCCACAAATTATTCAGCATCCTTCTGTTTACAGAGACGAGCAAGCCAGAGGGTGGTCGGAGAGACGGGAGGACAGGCTGGCTCAGAGGCCACCGCCCTGAGCCGGCTGGGCGGGCCACGCTAAATAACCCAGTGCCTTCGCCCGAACGCCATCCAGGAGCAGCGGCGATGGAATCAATCACCGCGCAGGGTGAGTGTCGGCCGGAGGGGTGACAGCTTGTTATTCTTACCAAGGACACTTCCTTCTTCAGCTCATCCAAGTCCCTGTCCTTCTTCCTCTTCCCTCCATTCTCTGAACGACACTGGAGGGAAGGAGAGAGAGATTAGCAGCCATCACCAATGAAAACTGATGAATTTGTGCAGCTCAGCCTCGCCTCAGATTGAACAATCCCTCCCCAAAAAGGATTTCTGTCTCTCTTCACAGCGCCAACATGTTTTAATATGCACTCTAATTTTACATAGTCAGGCTAATATATTGAATATTTTTTTTGTTGGCCGCATCAAACCATAGATAATAAAGCGTGAGGTGAGGCAGAGAGTACTCTGCCTCACCAAAGGGGGTGGACTAGAGCACACAGGTTCACATTGCTGCTGTTCTTCTCGGCAGACAAGTAGCACTGCAATTTCAAAATAAAGTACGCAGCTGGGCGGCACGGTGGTGCAGTGGGAAGTGCTGTTGCCTCACAGCGAGATGGTTCTTGGTTCCGTTCCACCTTGGGTCTTGCTGTGCAGCGTTTCTATGTTCTCCCCGGCTTGGGTTCTCTTCAGGTCCCTCGGTTTCCTCCCACCACAAATAAACCAGTGACTTAGGTGAAATGAAACTAGAACTTATCCGTGGGTGTGGCCCTGCGATGAGCTGGCGACCTATCCAGGGTGTACCCCGCCTCACACCACTGAGGCTCTCGACCCAAAGCGAAGTGGGGAAAGTCACACGCTTGTATCGAGGCGAAGTCCCTCGTTTGTGTGAGCGCCGGCGTGCGTGAGCTGAACAGCATGGTGCATCATGGAAATCATCTGCTGCTGTCAGTCTCGTCTCAGCAGCACGTGTGCGTGCCGCTGAAGCAGCCAGTCCAAAACGAGTCCAAAACGAGTCCAAAACGAGTCCAGCAGGGACTGAAAGAGTCGCCAGGCTGTCCGCCCGCAAAGGCCCGATGGAGAGAATAAAACCAGAGGATGTGATTAGCAGAAGGAAACAAGTCGCCCCTGCTACAAAAAGGCAGCACCGTGACCCCCCCTGCAGACACAGGGCAGGGTCTCGGTATCTTTCCGTGTCCTCGTCCTGTAGATAAGCTACAGCTGGAATAGAGTGTCAGCCATTCATGGTCGGAGGAGTCAACAACAACAACAACAACAACAACAACAACAACAACAACAACGACGCTTTAGAGAAGTCCAAAGGAGTAAAGAGAACTCACCCCTCTGCCCATGCTGGACGTCCGGACGCTGCCAGGCATTAAAGAGAAGGGACAGCGGGACCTCCTGCCCCCACATGCGGAACATCCTGGTGACTTTTATGGGCATGACCCCCCCCCCACACACACACAACAAACATCCAATTCCCTCTCTACTTACTCTTTCCTGTCAGGGTAACACAAGTCTTACACCCCCGTGTCCTCCCCACTACTCAAACCTGTCTCACACAGAGGGTTTTTTTTATCTGTGTACCTGCTCAATATGCCCCCCCCCCCCCCCACACACACACACTAGAGGACTACAGACTTCACATCGTTTTCACTTCAACTCGTAGCCAGAATCAGGCTGTAGCTTCAAGTCGAACATATTTACAACGTAAGGCGGGTCATCGCCATGGCGCCCACGCAGCAGATGGATGAGGAGCGAATGTTTTCCTGTATTGAAATGCTTCCAATCTCGTATTAACTTTGGTGTTCTGGATGTCTGAGCTCGTCTCTTTAAGCGGGCTGTTCCCACGGAAACACTTGTTTGCTTTTCCTCATCACGAAAAGATAGACTATGCATGATGGGAGTTTATCATAAATAATTAGAGCTTGAGGCGCAGTGGTGAGCTCTGTTGCCTCACAGCGAGATGGTTGCAGGTTCGGCTCCGACTTGTGGCCTTTCTGTGAGGAGTTTGCATGTTCTCCCCGTGTCTGTGTGGGTTCTCTCTGGGTTCTCCGGCTTTCCTCCCACCTCCAAAGACATGCAGCTTAGGCTGATTGGTGACACTAAATTGCCCGTAGGTGTGAGTGTGTGTGTGGCTGATTGTCTGTCTCTGTGTTGCCCTGCGATGGACTGGCGGCTTGTCCAGGGTGTACCCCGCCTCTCGCCCAATGACTGCTGAGATCGGCTCCAGCTTGGCCCGCGACCCGATGACAGAATAAGCGGTTGGATAATGAATGAATTAGAGCTTTAAGAAAACCCAGACAACTCATGAAACAGTTGAATTTACAAACCGAATTCCAAAATATACTGTTGCAGTAGATGACACCCCCCACCCCCCCCCCCCCTCCCCCTCCATCGCAGGAATCAGGTGCTGCAGCTGAGAAGGTCAGCGGGCATCGGCTGAAGACTGACGATGAAGACTGTGGTTGTGACGTCATTGCCAGAGCATTTCTGAAAAGGTTACTGGTCGCTGGCCCCATCAGCCCTCCCCCCCCATCAGGAGAAAACGCAGTTCAGACGGTTGAAGTTGGGTTTACAGTTTATTCTCTTTACAACATATTACACAGAGTAGTTAGTGCTCTGAAATTACAAGCATTAAATAAACGTAAAGTCATTTCAAATAAAGGAAGGGTTATTGAGCAAGTGGGACTTGCACCGTTCACAATGCAGACGGAACACGCTGGAAAGTCATTTTAATGCTGCGTCGTTACGTCGGGCGTGTGTGAGAAACAGATCTCCAGTTAGCGTTGTGGATCTTTAGCACCTCCACTCCTGCTTTGAATTTAAAAGGAACATTCAAGGCTTCTATCCGCCCTGCATATCAAGCGAGCCGTTCCCAATCCGGCTCCGGCTCCGGGTCATGGAAGGAGCACCTTTAGGAGGAAGCTTTGGGGAAGACCGGTCTGGAATGACTTGACTCGACGCACCAGATAAGCTTCTTCCTGCCAAAGCAAGCTGCTTCTACTCGTTCCATTCCTACAGCTATACCTCCCGCCACACGCCGGCCTCCGTGCCCGTTAGGAACACGGATCACAGACCGCCACACAGCACCTTCAATAGCGGCGCCCTACATTCCGGCCTCGCCTCCACAGACGCTCCTCTTACGTGCACGCAAGTAAAACACAAAGAAAAAAAAACACTTCAGAACACATTATTATTTAACTAGACACAGAAACAAACCGTTGCATCTGCAGCTAACGTTCCTGTTTGGTGTCTTCACTGGAAACGGGAGGAGGAAATCCTCACAATCAGCAGCGGACAGACAAAGACGGGGTCAAAAAGAGGACTGGCGGGGCGGGGGGGCAGGCCTTTGGGCTAGGCCGCTAGGTGGCATTGTGAAGGGCAAGCCAGAGGGCATTCATCGATCACTGGGCAAAACCGAGGGAGGAGAGGAAGATGTCTGTCACTGAGGCTGAGAAAGAGAGAGGAGAGGAGGAGGAGGAGGAGGAGGAGGAGGAGGAGCAGAGCACTGAGCTGTAGTCAGATAAGGAGAGGCTTAAAGAGTGGAGTGGATTGTGTGTACAGGTCTTTTCTGTGGGGGGGTAGTGCAGTGGAAAGCCACTAGACGACAGGAAGAGAAAGAGGAAGAGCAACAGGAAGCCAAAGAGGAAAAAGACAGACGGAGAGAAGGAAGGAAAGGTTTGGAGGGGGCTGATAAATCTGGAGATGCTATCTGAGATGAAGAGTCGACAGCGAAAGAGGGAGAGATGAAGATGGAGAGCGCTGCTCTGCTAAAAGAAATGGCCCGGATTAACTGCACCTAAAATAACAGCAAGCCACGCCTCTTCCTGTCTGCCAGACCCCGGGAGGGGGGGAGGGGGGGGGGGGGGCGTGACGTCGTCCCAGGTCGTCAGTCACTGGCTGTTGAGTCAGCCTCGCGCACCGAGGTACAGACATCCACCCCCCCACCCCCCCGTGCAGCTGTTACAGTAAACCCGCCCGCTCCTACAGGGCCAGAAATAGCCCCCTTTAGCCGGGGCATGCAGGCGCATGGCGACAACCTCCATTAGCTCCAACGTGCTCCGGGGCTCGGAGTCAGAGTCGTAAACATTAAAGGGGAGGATTCAGGGGGCTCCGAGCACGGGGGGGGTCTTTTAGGTTGGTCTCATGTAGTTCGGACTTTAACAGCTTTACGGGACCAATGAGAGGCAGGTTCCCTGATAGAGCAGAAATATTCTTACAGCCGGCGCCGTCTGGAAAGAGTGGAGCTAACGGGAAGTAGCGGAGGTTGCATCAGGATGGGCAGAAAAGGAGAGAGCAGACTAGAGGAGCGGAGGCCGTCACGGAGAAGTCAGACCTTTATCTAGGGGGGAGAGAGAGAGAGGGAAGGGGGGGGGGGGGGGGGCGTAAGACAAGAAGAGAAACAGGACAGAGCCGTCAGCACAGAAATCACTGCTGCAATTTAAATGAACAAGAAAGGCAGGAAATTCACAGAGAAGGAGGAAGAACTCGGGAAGAACGGAGATCAGGGCGAGAAAGCTGTTTAGGGGACAGGATGGCACAGGCGAGGGGGGGGGGGGGGGGCAGAGTTCGACTTTATTATCAGATCCACCCGCCTTGCTTCAAGTAGCCTTGTGGCCCGCCAGAAGAAGGCGTGGCGCTGGCTGGGGCGGGAGACGATCACGCCGTCTGAGATCGGCCCGTCCGACTGGGACTTGTTATGCGTTATGGGGGGTGGAGGGGGGGTGGAAAGTAGGTTGATGCTGCCTCCTCAGTGGACTTCCTGCTCCCCCACCCTCCCTAGTGGTCTTTTATTTGAAGGTGAGCTGGTTGGCGAGGCGGGACAGGAAGCCCGGGGGGTGGGACTTCCTTGTCCCTCCTTCACCACTGGGAAGCTCTTCCCCATCGTTGCCAGTCAGCTCCAACTCGATGGTCATCAGCACCCGGCCCGAGCCGTCCAGCCCTCCTCCCCCGACATTCTCGGTCGTCCCGACTACCCTTTGCTGCCGCTCAGGCTGGGCCTTCGCCCCCGCCTGGCGTATGGGCTGGAGCAGCCGGCTGGCGAGCCCGCCCCAGCCCCTCCCCGTATCCTATTTCTTATCCTTGCGTGACTCCGGCTTCTTCTTTTCCGAGGCGGCTGCCTTCACCTTGGAGGGTTCGGCGGGAGGCACAGGGCCCTGTGGGGGAGGAGGGAGAGGGGAGAACAGGGGAGGAGAGTCACTTCAGGAGGAAAGGAGCGTGAGGGAGCGAGAGCGGGCGAGGATGGGTAAGATGGGTGCGTTAGAGACGAGAGATGGGGTAGCCGGGATGGACGGAGCTGTGTGAAGAGGAGAGAAAAGAGCATTTAGGAGGAGAGACTCAGACACGCAGAGACAGATCCAGGCGAGGAGGTAGAGAGACAGTCCTTTTAAGGGAGTGGGTAGAAAGTG